>NW_023458970.1:3127-52667 GCF_013731165.1 Rhagoletis pomonella
GGATATCGAAGACGACAATTGCTATTCCAACGGTACTACACACTCAATGAAGGGAACACATTTGTTTACTGCCACGATATAAAGGGACTGATGGAGGCGATTGCCATTAATTATGTCGCAGCTGATTGGCGAATGTTCATCGATTCTTCGAAATCAAGCCTGAAAGTCGTTTTGCTACATAAATATAATAAAAAACCAAGCATTCCCATTGGCTACAGCACAGACATGAGCGAAACATACGATTCCATGAAAATAATTTTGGATAAAGTTTGGTACACTGATCACATGTGGCGAATCAGTTGTGATCTGAAAGTCGTGGCGATGCTAAGAGGTCTCCAAGGAGGCTATACGAAAAACATGGGTTTCTTGTGTCTTTGGGATACCCGATTTAAAGGAAACCAATACGAAACGCATGACTGGCTTGCTCGAGATCCAACGGAGAAAGGACACAACTGCGTAAATGATCCACTGGTGCCAATGGAGAACGTCCTCATGCCCCCTCTCCATATCAAACTGGGAATCGTAAAAAATTTCATCAAGGCCATTGTGAAGCAACCGAAATTTCTTGATTGTTTGAAAAATATTTTCCCACCAATCTTCTTCTTCTTCTTCTTCTTTTTTGGCGCTGTAACCGCCTAAGCGATTTTGGCCGAGTTCAGCAAAGCACGCCAGTCATTTCTCCTCTGTGCCAACTGACACCAATTGGAAACGCCAAGTGAAGCCAAGTCCTTCTCCACCTGATCTTTCCATCGTAGTGGGGGCCTCCCTCTTCCTCTGCTACCACCCACCAGCGGGTTCCGAGTTGAAGACTTTCAGAGCTGGAGCGTCGGTGTCCATTCGAACGACATGACCAAGCCAGCGGAGCCGCTGTATTTTAATTCGCTGCACTATGTCCATATCGTTGTAAAGCTCATACAGCTCATCGTTCCATCGTCTGCGGTACTCGCCGTCGCCAACGAGTAAAGGCCCGTAAATCTTCCGCAAAATCTTTCTCTCAAACACTCCAAGAGCCGCCTCATCGGATGTTGTCATTGTCCATGCTTCTGCGCCATATACCAGCACGGGCATGATGAGTGATTTATAGAGCGCGGTTTTCGTACGTCGAGAGAGGACTTTACTCCTGAATTGCCTACTCATTCCAAAGTAGCACTTGTTGGCAAGAGTGATTCTACGTTGGATTTCAAGGCTGACATTATTATCGGTGTTAATGCTGGTTACCAAGTATTTCTCTACTTTCTCGAAATTGTAACTGTCAACAGTGACGTGGGTGCCAAGGCGCGAATGTGCTGACTGTTTGTTTGTGCAGTGGGGTATAGTCGTTGCGCTGGGTATGCAGTTACAGTTGCATGGCTATACTCAATCCCGACTCTTGCGTCCTCGTTCGCGCACTCTGGGCAACGTGAGCAACCCATGTGCGAGATGCGGTAACCAATCCGAGTGGAGCCTTGGGTCACGGCAGAAAGAGAGGGAGCTTCGGTGGGGCCACTCTGACTTATTCGGTTTAAGGGCTCACTGAAGTCTGCAGCGTCTGTTCACCAGTAGGTGCGGCTGCAAGCGGGTGTCTGCTTGGAGCAAGCGGCTCGCTATATAAACGTGTATTTGGTTGCGAAACCACCCCCGTCCCAGCAATGGGTTGTGCGCTGGGCTTGGGACCCGCCACGTAAAAGCCACTTCCAGTGAAGAAGCAAGGCAAATCCTCGGATGAAACCCCCTCTTATGATGACGACCACGGCAAACGTTTAAAGGACTACGATTTGAGGGCATGCACCTGGAATGTCCGGACCCTTAATGGGGAAGGTGCCTTTGCCCGGCTGGTTGATGTCCTCGTAAGGACAAAAGCTGACATCACCGCCATCCAAGAAATGCGTTGGACGGGGCAAGGCAAACAATGTCTGGGGCCTTGCGACGTCTACTACAGCTGCCATGTAAAGGAGCGCAAATTCGGTGTTGGATTTGTGGTGGGAGAGAGACTCCGTCGCCGAGTACTGTCGTTCACCCCGGTGGCCGAGCGTATAGCCACAATCCGCATCAAAGCGAGATTCTTCAACATCTCGCTCATCTGCGCCCATGCCCCGACGGAAAAGAAGGATGAGGCATCCAAGGATCACTTCTATGAGCGCTTGGAGCGCACGTACGAGCGCTGCCCCCGTCATGATATCAAAATCGTGCTTGGCGAAATCAATGCCAGGGTGGGCAAAGAAGGGATCTTTGGAACCACCGTCGGAAAATTCAGCCTCCACGACGAAACGTCCGACAACGGATTGAGGCTGATCGACTTCGCCGGGGCCCGAAACATGGTAGTATGCAGTACTAGGTTCAAGCATAAAAAGATCCATCAAGCTACCTGGCTGTCTCCGGATCGAAAAACGAGAAACCAAATCGATCATGTTGTGATAGACGGAAGGCACGCTTCCAGTGTTTTAGACGTACGCACACTCCGAGGCCCAAACATCGACTCGGACCACTATCTTGTTGCAGCCAAGATACGCACCCGCCTCTGTTCAGCAAAAAATGTGCGCCCAAATATGCAAGGAAAGCTTAACGTCGAAAAGCTGCATTCACAACAGACAGCCAGCGCTTTCGCTACTCGACTCTCACACCTGCTCTCAGAGAGCACTCTTCAACAAACCGACATATGCGAGCAGTGGAACCACATTTCCCGCTCATTAAGTACCGCCGCCGAAGAAGTAGTCGGATTTCAGCGAGCCCGAAAGAACAACTGGAACGATGAGGAGTGTCAGGAAGCTGCAGAGAAAAAAGATGCCGCCTACAGGGCCACGCTACGATCGGGCGCAACGCGCGCTATGTGGGACCGCTATAGGGATCTGAAGAGGGAAGCGAGACGTATTTGCCGCAACAAGAAGAGAGAGGCAGAAATACGTGAGTGCGAAGAGCTTGAAATGCTGGCCGACAGGAGGAATGCCCGAAAATTTTACCAGAGAGTTAGGCGACTTACGGAAGGTTTAAAGACCGGGGCGCACTCCTGTAAGAACAATAATGGCGACCTAGTAACTGATGTCCAGAGCGTACTTAAATTATGGAGGGAACACTTTTCCGCCCTACTAAATGGCAGCAGCACAGAAAGTTGTGGAGAAGAAGAACCCGAGCCCGCAGTCGATGATGACGGAGTCGACGTTCCACCGCCTGACTATGACGAGGTACGTATAGCAATAACGCGGCTGAAAAACAACAAAGCCGCTGGAGCTGACAGCCTGCCAGCTGAGCTATTCAAGTACGGCGGCGAGGAGTTGATAAGGTGCATGCATCAACTCTTGTGCAGAATATGGTCAGATGAACGCATGCCCGACGACTGGAATTTAAGTGTGCTCTGCCCAATCCACAAGAAAGGTGACCCCGCCATTCGCGCCAACTACCGCGGGATCAGCCTTCTAAGCATAGGTTACAAGGTCTTATCGAGCGTATTGTGTGAAAGACTGAAGCCCACCGTCAATGAACTGATTGGGCCTTATCAGTGTGGCTTTAGACCTGGCAAATCCACCATAGACCAGGTATTCACAATACACCAAATCTTGGAAAAGACCCGCGAGAAAAGGATCGACACTCACCACCTATTTGTCGACTTTAAAGCCGCTTTTGACAGCACTAAAAGGAGTTGCCTATACGCCGCTATGTCTGAATTTGGCATCCCCTCAAAACTCATACGGCTGTGTAAAATGACGTTGAGCAATACCACCAGATCCGTCAGAATTGGAAAAGACCTCTCCGAGCCGTTCGCCACAAAACGGGGTTTCAGACAGGGCGACTCCCTTTCATGTGACTTCTTTAATCTGATGTTGGAGAAGATAATAAGAGCTGCAGAACTGAACCGCTCAGGAACAATTTACTATAAGAGCGTGCAATTGCTGGCTTATGCCGATGACATCGACATCATCGGCAACAAAAACCGCGAAGTCTGTTCTGCCTTTTCCAAGTTGGATAGGGAAGCAAAGCGAATGGGTCTGGTGGTAAACGAGGACAAGACGAAGTATCTCCTGTCATTTCCCACCAATCAGCGAAGCAAAACTGAAGGAATGGGCCGGATATACGAAAGCTCATGAAATCAAAGAAATTTATAGGTGCTTTAGACGATAATGATTACTTTGCGTGGAGGGCAGTGAAGAAAGTCATACGATATTTTTTGGGAAGTACGCGAGCACACAATTACCCCGCTCTTGTGACCAAGATGTTGCACTACTTCCAGAAAATTGGAGTGAATATGTCCCTCAAAATTCACTTCTTGCATCACCATCTCGAATACTTCAGCAAGCAGCTAGCCTCAGAGTCGGATGAACATAGCGAGCGCTTCCATCAAGTGGCAATGCCAATGGAAACGCGATATAAAGGCAAAGGCTCGATTCGCTGGTGGCTGAAATTTGTTGGTGGTCGCAAAAGACGTACGATCCCGACAATGAAGATGAAGAAGGAGAATATACAATGGGAGTTTCCTCCGAGGGTAAGTCACAAAAATGAAGTTAACTGACTGATTAAAAACAATTGATTTTTTCCAGATGAAGACAGATCCTCATCCGATACAGACTCTGAACAAGTGGGCGAACCACCACGCAAGAAAGTAAAGGGCGCAAACAAACGAAAATAAGTTTTGCGTTCATCGATTTTTATAACCTACGTATCTATGTAATAACCTAATAATTACCTGTAATAATTTTTAAATTTACTTGTTAATAATAAATAATATATAATAAATATTATCCAAATTCATTGAAACATAAAATCAATATTCTTGTCAAAATGAGATACCTTCACTTAATTGTGAATAAAAGCGAAACGCGTCCATCGATTTTCATGATCTATGTCTCATTTTGCTTAAAGGTTATGTGACTTTGCGTGAAAGTAATACGACTTGCCTTTTTTCCGTTTTGGATTTTTTATGAATTTAAAAAATAAAAAAATTTAATATTTTAGGCAAAAAATATTTTTTTTCTTCATACATTTATTTTTACCGGCAAAACTGTTGATTATATAGAAAAACGTTATATGGAATTGTAATTTTGAATTTTTTTAAATTTGTTTGAACAAAATCGGACTAGTGGTTCTCGAGTTATGTCAAAACACAGACCACCAAAGGTGACAATTTCCCCTATATGATAGTTACTAACTTCAAATCGATATATCTCGATTCCTAGACGTGACCCAGCGACACGCCGGGACACGTATAACTTCTTTTTTACCTATATAACTTTCCCCGGTAGTTTGAACCCTTCCCGATCACTGACCCCTACCATTTGTCTCACAGTGTTATTTTTTAATTGATTTTAAATAAAAGTCTAATTCATAATATAATAAACACAATAAATGTACAAACCTTGTACAAAAATTATAAAAACTCAGCAGGTTTTCGCAACAAAATACTTTGAATTCAGAATTTTTAGGGAGATTTCAAGTTTTCGATGTTATGCATTTTTTCTATATAAAGTGTGTTCGAAATTTTTTTAAATGGATCAAAATGTATGACACCGTCAGAAAAAAATATCAAAAATCATGGGGAACTGGCACTTTCATTTAATAAACTATAAAACTGCGAACTTAGAATCTTTCCAAAAATTCCTAATTAAAAGCTTGTGGCGAAAACTTACTTTTCGTACTGCATATTCACAACAGAATTCAGCGGTTTGCAAATAATTCTCACAGCCCTTATTTTAATTTGTAAGTGCTTTTAATTTTCACTTTTTGTAACTTTTTAATCTAAAATGTGGTATGTAATTTTTTGTTATATATTTTCATTTTATGCTAAACTTCTATATTTTATGATTGTGCCAAAACAGGATGAATTGTACCAAAAGTGCCTCTGAGAATGTAAGGGCCAAAAATGGCACTAATTGTGCCTACTTTTCCATCACTGCGTAGAAGTGCTTGATCGTATCAAATTGTAGAATCTATACAAAAAAATGATGCGAGTATACATACATATGTATGTATATATGTACATATGTACGAACGAACATTTCCTTACGCTGCAAGATTTGCTGCGATGATTCTTGTGAGGTACAAGTGCTTGTATCAAAAGTTACGAGTAAAGTAACGATACGAAAGATACGGGTGTTGATTGGATTAGTACCGAATACATAAGGGGATCCGAAATTTCGTTACTTTTACAGCTCTACTGATGTTACAACAAATTCGTACACCCGAAACCCTCTACCAATGCCTGTAAAAATTATCTGCAACTAACTTTTCAGTGGACTTTATTTCGACTACGAGTATTAATTCTATTTTAAGCTAGTTTAAAAGGTTAAATAACATCAAGTTAGGGCACTTCATATCCTTATTTAACGAATCTTTTTTCTCTTTAGGTCTTCTTGTAATAAAAGCGTGTTGTTGGTTTTTTTAACTATAACTTTATTACTCATTAGATTTATTTTTTTTACACACCTTTCCTTTCCTCCTTCAAGGACTAACCTTGAAGCTATCATTGGAGGTCTAATATTCTATTGCATTGAGTGTTGTTCATGTTGATGTTGATGCTGTTTCGGTTTCATTGCAAAAGAATATTAGACCTCCAATGATAGCTTCAAGGTTTGTATTTTTATTAAAACAAGAAAAAGGAAAGGTGTGTAAAAAAATTAACCTAATGAGTAATAAAATTATAGTTTAAAGAAAACAAATAACAAGCTTTTATTACAATAAGAACTAAAAATAAAAAAAATTAAATTATTTATTGATTTAAAGATTCGTTCGTGAAGTTCCCTAACGCATTGATGTTGATACGGACCTTATGGATTACTGGGAGAGTAAAAAATTTATATATCCCCGACTAGGAGATCTGGCATGTACATATTATACATCAAGTGCCACCGACACAAGCCAGTGTAGAACACGCGTTCTCAGCACTAAGCTTATTCTTAGCGATTTGCGATACAATTTGTCGGAGCAGAACTTGGCAGCGATATTTATTGTTAAATTGAATTCCGAATCATTCCTGTAAACAGGTGAATAATTTAAAGCTTAAATTAAAGAAACTCAATATATTTACAGAAGATAAAAAACTGCAATTGAGAGGATGTGCATTTTTTATTAAAACATATTAGTGGTATTCACTAAATTGAGCAAGTGGCCTGGCAAAAGAGCAGATTAGCTCAAGCAATGCCAGTTGTCAACAGTCGTTGCATGAGCTCATGTGCTCTTTTGCTAAAGTGCCAGGCCACTTGCTCAAGTTGGTGAATACCACTATTGTATTGTGAATGTGTAAACTGCTATGTTCACCGAAACAACAAAAGTCAGATTTAACTTTTATAATTGACCGAAAAAATAAAAGTCAAGTTTTAACTTTTATATTTGACCGAAAAAATAAACGTCAATTTTTAACTTTTATTTTTGACCGAAAAAATAAAAGTCAAATTTTAACTTTTATATTTGACTGAAAAAAACAAAAGTCAAGTTTTAACTTTTACTTTTGACTGAAAAACTATCAGTAAAAGAATAACGGTAATTGCTGACCTTTTTGAAAACAATAAAAAAAAATAAATCATATAGGATTAACATTCCTTGGCTAACAAGCATCACATTGCTGTATACAAATTTTAAAAAGACCAATTCTTTCCGACTGACTTTTTTAATTGAAATTTTGAAAATAACTATTATTTTCGGTCCCTGGTTTTGAAATATATTTCACGAAAGCAAAAAAATAAAAATAGCTGAGACCCCTTTCTTTTTTAAACACCTAGGATATCACTGACCATTAAAAAGGTACCTGAATGACCGCAAACCTCAAAGCTTTACACATTTTTGTATGTGGTTTTTAAAATGAACGATCCAAAATTAGCCGGTATACAATTTAAAATTTTTTAGAACCAGTGGTAGAATTTTTGTACTGTAAGGGTTAACCCTAAAAGTATAATCTACGTCTGCGAGGCGTATACGGAATGGGATTTTTTTTTTAATTTTAATACAAAATTTACTTTTTATTTTGTTGTTTTAAATAAATGCGGTTATAACTTTTATTAATAAAACTATGTTTTATTATTAGTCAAACTCACAACTTCAATATTCTTTAAAAAAAAATAAGACAGGACTAAGTATATTTTAGCTCACAAGTTATCTTCTAAGTACATAAGCCTCTACGGCGTATGTTAAGGCTTTATGTTACTCTCAAATAGATTAGGCTTCTAGGGTTAAGAAAGCTTTGAAAGTGTGACATTAAATGCTTTTCACGATTAACGGCGCCAATTTTTAATGATTATTGCGTTTCAGATTAAGACTAATACCAGATATTGTGAAAGGTTGGACTGTACCTTAAAGATGACGGTTTGCTCATGGCACACTGCACGATGCTTAGAGTAGAGTAATGTCTTTTAAGAATTCTTATTTTCGTTGTTGGTGTTTCCGACAGGGTAGAAGTGTGATGTAATGTGACACTGAAGGTGGCACAACGCCGAAACCGGTTTGTCTCCAAACCAAATTTGACAAGGGATGACGGAAAATCGTTCCACATTACATCTTTTAAGAACTTAAAAATTATCCTTTGTTACAGGTCTCTAGCAATACAAGATTAATTGTTGTCTTTCAAGAAGTTCTTTAAATACATTTTGAGCTAAGTACTCACCTGTATTTCGGGGGTTACTACTAGTTTTAATAAATTGTTAGTTTAATTTCCTATAAAATTTACCTTTAGGTTTATGCATTTTAAGAATACATCGAAAATTTGTTTTAGAGAATCAATGTGAAATAATTGCAGAAACGATTAACCGGTTTGCTGAGCAACCGAGACGTTTGCTCTTTAAATAATTTTTGTAACACAAATCGGCAAGTACATATCGTCCCCCGCATGCCAGAAACAGGAATGTGTAAAGACGAAAGTTTTGGGATTTTTTTATAAACTAAATTCGATCCTGGCGACGCCCATGGTCACAACTCTGCATATACAAACAACTTGAATACCGCAGTATAACAGTTTTCAAACATTGTATTGATAAGTTTTGGAAGTCAGCCATACTTTCCATTAGTTGGATGTAAGTCCTATGAATTGATTTATGCAAAAAAAAATCTATAAATTTTTTTTTTTTAGTTGATCGGACTTTAGATCTAGGTGTGCGATATCATATATGTGAGAAACAAGTAAAACAGGTTTAGTTCTTAGTAACTAATAATGTTTCTTTATTTTAAATTATTTGTTACAACATAGGTATAGCTAGATGCGATTCGTTTGAAGGTAAAATGGCAACTGTCCTTTCGTTTTTAAAACAAGTAAGCGTCATGTCTTTTTCGTCAAGTTGTGGTATGTATGTATATCAGGTCCGTAGGGTTGCATTTTAAAGTATCTAATGGGTTCGTCCACTTCTTGTCGTTCGTCTGCGTGTCATTCCCACATTCGGCCGTCCTGATATATCGTTCGACCCGAACGATGGGTTCCAAGCCTTCATATGTTCGGCTACTGTTGTTGTCTTATGGGGGCCCTCATGGTCACCCACTTTCTCAACTACATACCTCCCATGTGGTAGTCGTTGTTGTACAGCATACGGTCCGAGGAACTTAGCTTTAATTTTTAGTCCACCACCATGTTTCGTTCTTTTTATTGCTACTAAGTCACCTGTGTTGTATTCAGTCTCTTGTTTGCGCTTGGAATTATACGAACGCCTATTCTCTTGCTGTATTTTTGAGATATTTTCTATAGCTTGTTTCCTAACATCTTCCCGCACGATTTGTAGTTCTTCAATCAATGAGTCGTCTAATAAGTTACGTAGTTCTATGTTTTCAGATGTACGCCATGTCTAGGCCAGTCAGTATCTTAAAGGGTGTAAAGCTAGTACTCCTTGTTGGCGTGTTATTAATAAGACGTTGGACTGTTTCCTCGTACTTATACCAGTTGGCCGGACTATTGTGGCATAACTTCGTAAGTAGAGGTATGATAATACGATGCATACGTTCCACTTGTCCGTTGCCACGAGGAACACCTGTTGCAATTAACAGATGTTGAATTTTTTCTCTGTCGCAATACTCGTCAAAACTTTTGGCTGTAAAAGCTGTACCCCTATCGGTTATTACCCTTCGAGGGTTACCAAATACTGAAGCCTGTTTCTCAAGCCGATCTATAACAGACGCGGAATCAGTACTTCTGGTAGGATATAACCAGACAAATTTGCTGAACCCGTCTACTACGACAAGTAAATGATTGTATTTCTTGTTTGTCAATTCCATTGGGCCTACGTGATCGAGGTGATACGTTGCAAGAGGCCTGTCTTCCTTGTCAATAGGAGAGAGCAACCCTTCCTTTTTGCCTACCTTTGCTTCTGCAATAATGCACTCGATGCAACTTTTAACTATTTTTACTACTTTAGGTCCAATTTGTGGTATATAAAATGATTTCTCGATGTAATCTTGGGTCTTTTTAGTAGCCCAATGTCCTTGGCGATGTGCCGTACGAATAGCTTCTTCTTCCATCGCTTGTGGAACGACTACCAGCTCATTTACTGGATCCTTGTATAAAATGCCATTTTTCATGTAAAAATCTTCATACGTGTTATTTTCGAGAACTTTAGAAATTGCTTTCACCAAGTCATCTCTTTGTTGCGCCTCTAAGCGAAAACTTAAAGAGTCTTCTAGCAACATACACGTCATTCGACTTAGCGCGTCAACATGCTTCATCTTCGTCGCTGGTCTATGCTCGATTACGTAGTCGAAATCTTGGAGGTACATAGCCTAACGAGCAACTCTAAGGGGCACCTCTTTTTTCTTCATGGTCAAAGCGAAAGCGTTACAATCGCTAACAATCTTTATCTTTTTCCCAATAACGTGTATTCGCCATTTTTTCAACGCCTCTATAATCGCTAGAACCTCTAACTCATATGAGTGGTACCTTTGTTCTTCAGGCCTAGTCTTTCGGCTCATATACTGTATGGGGTGGAATTGTTGGTCATCTATGTTTTTCTGAAGAAGTACTCCCCCATAGCCATACATACAAGCGTCTGTATGTATCTCTGTTTCAAGGTAGGAATTGTATAGTTTTAAAACTGGAGCTCTGACAAGCGCAGACTTAAGTTGCTGAAATGCTAAGTGCTGTTCCTCATTGAATCTAAATTCAGTGTTTTTTCTGAGTAAGTCACTCAATGGCTTCGCAATTTCCGCATACCCTTCTAAAAATCGTCTAAAATAAGAAGTCAGACCTAAGAACCTTTGAAGCGATTTCTTGTCACGCGGTAACGGAACCATCTTTACAGCCTTGACCTTCTCTTCTGATGGTTTTATGGCCCCCTCTTCAATAATGTAACCAAGAAATTGTATCTTTCGCATTAAAAACTGACACTTTTGCCACTTAATATTTAACCCGTAACCTTCCGCTCTACCCAAAACAATTTTAAGTTTTTCTAATCCATCCTCCTCATCCTGGCCCGGAATAATTATGTCGTCCATATATACCACAATGACTCCATCCTGAACTAAATCACGGAAGATAGCTGAGATGTACCGACAGAAAACGGCTGGCGAATTAGAAATTCCAAAAGGTACAAAGTTAAATTCAAACTGTGTAACAAAAGATGTATATCGCTTGGAGTTCGGTTCAACAGGAACGTGGAAAAATCCGTTGGCCAAATCCAACGTTGTAAAAATCCCAGCTCCTTGCAGTCTCTCCAACACATCATCAATAAGTGGCATTGGAAAATTGTCTCGCAGTATCTTTTCGTTTAATTTTCTAAAATCACAACACAACCGCTTGGTGCCATCCTTTTTTGAAACCAGGACAACGGGCGATGCATACTCAGAGTTGCTTTGCTGAACTATTCCATCTTTCTGCCATTTGTCCACCTGTTCGTCTATTACGCGTTGATCAGAGTACGAAACTCTACGCGGCGTTTGATAGATGGGCATATCATCAGATACGATAATTTTGATTTCAACTGGGGATTTAAAGTTCGGTACCGGGGCGTAGTTCTCTACCATGGCAGTTACTATGTCGCGTTTATCTGAGGGCAAATGCGATAATTTCAATGGCGGATCGCCATTAATACTAACCAATTCAGTTTCTAAATAAAGTGCTGTAAACTCTCTTAACAGTAAATTGTGGGTTTCATCGGTCCTATTACCGGCGCCTATTTTTGTTTTTTGTTTAAATTCAGCAGTGCCTTCTGAAAACGAGATATCTACCTTTTTCAGGATATCGTTTCCAAGCACAGCTTCATAGCGCAAGTCATTAGATTTAGTAACATGAAAAGTAACTTCTACTGTAACACTGTCTACGTTAATTTCTCTTGTTATACTACCTATTGTGTTCAATTCACTTTCTTTT
This sequence comes from Rhagoletis pomonella, assembly GCF_013731165.1. Lineage (NCBI taxonomy): Eukaryota > Metazoa > Arthropoda > Insecta > Diptera > Tephritidae > Rhagoletis > Rhagoletis pomonella. The sequence goes on from NW_023458970.1 coordinate 15,366, forward strand.
ATACCTACTAATCGTCGTTTCTCGCTACTCAATTCCGGATAGTTCAACTTTCGAAAAGTGTTATAGTTAATTAAACTCAAATCGGAACCCGTATCAACCATAGCATCGACAACAACATTCCCCATTTGTATCCTCTTAAAGATTAAACCACTGGCGTGATTCCTGGGTGAATTGAGCATGGTGTTAACTGTACCCTTTTCTCTTTTTATTTGTTTTCCTGAACCTCCCTTACACTCAAAACTTCGGTGTCCTACTTGACCGCACTTGAAACATTTATACTGTTTACTCGCGTTGCTACAATCTTTTGCCAGATGCGAGGTAGATGAGCACTTGTAACATTTTTTCGGTCCTTCTGTACTACTTTGTGAGGTTGATGCCTTAGGTGTATTTTGACCATAGTGCGATCTGTTTGATGACAGTCGCGAACCATGAACCCTTTCGTAGACCTTCAGATTTTCTTTTAAATCTTTAATAGTTTGTGACTGATACAGTATAATTTTATTCGCTATTGAATCGGGAATGCCCTCCACAAAATACCCAATTAAACTAACTTCATCTAATTTTATTGGCTTTGCTATTTCCAAAAGAGTATACAAATACTCTTTGAAAGACTCACTGCTCTGTTTACGACGACTTTGCAAGCGAGGATAATTTTCTGCCAAACTCATCAATGACAGACGACTTTAATGAATTCCAGTCCTTAATACCAGCCTGACTGCGCAAGAATAGCTTGGCTGCCCCTTTAAGTAGCTGTTTTGCGTACACATACTTTTGGAGTTCACTCCAACCTAATGTAATAGCGTTATCTTCGAACTCCTGTACCCAGTCATAAACGTCCAAAGTGTCGGTTCCAGTAAACGAGGGTAGGCTGCCTGAATGTCCTTTAAAGTAAAGTTAGGTCTCATCACTACGGTTTGTGGAGTACGATTGACTGCTTCTTCATAAGCTGATTATCTTTCGCTTTCTTCACCGTCGCTCTGTAGGAGTTCATAATACCGAAGAAGTTCACTCTTACGTCCTTGTACTTTTCTTTTAAAGTCTCTACTGTCATTGCTAAGATCGTCTGGGCGTTCATGGTCTTACAGACTTATAAATATTAAGATTTAAATAGTTCAAGAATATGCAGTTAAATTAAAAGTATAATATAATAATATAATTATAAGTTTGTTAGAACAATCGTTGTTATAAATTATCTTTTAGTATGCAATTTTTAACGCTTGATTTAGGTGGATAATATTACAAAGTTAAAATGTAGTAGAATTGTATAACATTCATTCATATTATCTTGACTTTATAGTGGTAGATATTCTTTTTATATTTTAAAAGCTACGATTAGCATATATCGTAGTTATGTAAATTTCAAGCTTGTGTACATGCGCTTTAGAATATTCAATTCAGTTATCTTTGTTTGTTTTGATTACTATATTTTAAACTTATGATCTTCAAAGCAATCTATTTTCCTCTTTACTCTTTCATATTGAAATATGTACCTATTATTAATAGCAATGCTCTCGGCTCTTCTACTTCCAAATATTCTTAACTCTCCGTCAGACACATGTTTCGATTGGCACATTCGGTACGCATGAGTCTTACTGGACCCACATGCAAATTGTATACATTTATATAGAAATTATGTGCAACATTTGTTCAGTTAAACTTATTTATTGTATGTTATTCAAATATTTACTTAATTTAAGAGCTTTCTTTTTTTTATTTTATTATTTAAATACACTGGCGATCAAAACTGAGTGCATGTTCGACATTTTATTACTTACAGTGACATAACTTTTTTAATAATAAGCGGATTGCTTTGAAATTTTCAGCAATTTGTCTTTATTATCTTAAACTATGTTCACATATCAATATTATCCCAATCAAAGCTCGTTTTTTAATCACCCCGTTTACACAGGCAAATCTCAGATTATTAGCCATCAAATTTGTTGTGCTTGTTATTCTCACATCTCAAGGAAAAGTTATGTATTTTATTAAAAAGACCTTTACAAACCTCTTTTACTTGCTAGCGTACATTTTTGTTTACTTTCACATTTGGCATTTCTCCTCTCTTTCGCAAAAACAATCAATAAAACTAGGATGGACACCGAAAAGTTATCGGTTAAATCTGAGATTATTTTATAATTACAGATTAACAAGGGACGAATTTTATATGGCTAATCTCTTGTTATAATTACAGATTAGGGTGCTAAGCTCGAAAATTAGGATAATCTACTTATATGTGAACCTAGTATTAGGTATAAAGCCTAGTATACAGAAAAATTAACAAGTGATTCACAGCGAAAACGCAAAGCAACTCTCTTCACTCACTTTTGAACTTTTCTGTTTTGAGATTTTAGGTGGCATATATCAAGAGGATTGTGGAGACTCCTTTGCTTTTAATAGCGATTTTAATACGTCTGGGAATGCTCTCTACTGAGTTTTCTATGATTTCGCTTGGAATATTACCCCATTATAATTTTACTCGCCTCCAAAGCTCTTCCAGGTTACTGGAGCTCGCTTGTGCTATGCTAATCCTCTCTTGACCAGAGCGCTCAATTTTTCGATAGCTTTGAGATCTGGGATTTGTGCTGGCCACCATGTTAGATGTTTTTCTTGGCATGGTGTTTTTGAAGATATTGATAAGGTCTTTCCCAAAAATGTGCCTTTTTATCACTTTGGAAACAATTAATTTTCGTTCCATCGGACCATATTACCCCTTTTCAGTCCAAAAGCTCCAAGTCTCGTGACTTTTACAAAATTTCAGCGGCAGCTTAATGGCTTGGGATGTTTTACTTGCTGGCATTTGGTGCCATGGGTTAATATAAAAGGTATAATGAACATATCTTCCAAACAAATTTGCCGGACTTTGTAGACAAAAGCGCAAACCCTGCGGAAGAAGTTGTTTGCCAGCAGGATGGAGATCCAAAGGATTCTAAAAATATTCGACACCGCCGGCTGCTTGAGCAAAATTTTCACGTAATGCAGTGGGCAGCGCAAATCCCAGACCTCAACACCAACGAAAAATTGAGCGCTGTGGTCAAGAGAGGATTAGCATAGCACAAGCGAGCTCCAGTAACATGGAAGAGCTTTGGAGGCGAGTAAAATTGTAATGGGGTAATATTCCATTGCATTCCGTTGCATTCCTTCATTTTAGGTAAAAATCATCTCTTGCCATGATAATTCAAAAATTTAAAAGAAAATTTGAGAAACGGTTGCATTCCTTCATTTTAGGTAAAAATTACATAGGAATATATGTGGGTCCACCCAGACCTACAGTATCGGTCATATCTATAGCACGCCATTTCAAAGTGATATTGTGTGCCACTTATGTTTATTTATTTATTTTTAAGAATTTTCAATTGAAATTTAGTTCATTCTCAGACAAACCCCATATATACCCAAGTTTAACAATTTGTAGAAAACTTCAAAAAAGTGCAATAAAATTTCACCTAAATTTCAAACTTTTTTCTCGGAAGTGTTAGAATTTTTAAACAGTTTTTTAGCCCCTGCAATTTTAGTCTGATAATGTGCAAATTTCAAGTGGGTACGAATTACCGTTAATTTTTTAGAATTTTTTTTTTTTGTCGCATTGGCTTCCATATAATGAATAAACTCAATTTATTTGTGTATGGAAGAAAACCGCAACACCTTTGGCGAAAAAAATTCTAAAAAATCAACGGCAACCATTTAGCCATTTGAAACTTGCACATTATCAGACTAAAATTGATTGGTCTATAAAACTGTGTATTCAGAAAAATTCTAACACTTCCGAGAAAAAAGTTTGAAATTTATATGAAAATTTGTTGCACTTTTTTGTAGTATTATACAAATTGTTAAACTTGGGTTTATATGGGTTTTGTTAGAGAAAGAACTATATTTTAATTGAAAATTCTTAAAAATAAATTAATAAACATAAGTGGCACACAATATCACTTTGAAATGGCGTGCTATAGATATGACCGATACAGTATGTGTTACGAATGTGGTGTATTAATCAACATGTCTATATATCTAGCTTTATATATATGATACCGACATGATTTTTTACAGATTGGTAGTTCACTAAACTGTAGTAAGCTACCTGAAATTTCAAGCCTCTAGCTATATTTAAAGTACCTTTTTTTGTAATTTGAAAATGGAAAAGGCTTGTATACATGCACTGTAAAATATTTAATTCAATTCATCTTTGTTTGTTTTGATTACGATATTCTTAAAACTTTGATCTGCAAAGTAATCTGTTTTCCTATTTACTCTCACGCATTGACCTATGTATTTTTTTATAGCAATGCTTTCGATTCTTTCTATTTCTAGATATTCCTATGCATACTTACAATAGTGGGATTCATCTAAACCGATAACTTTATCAAGCAGATAATCTTATAAGTTTATGCACTCTGTTACATGAACGACCCACACTCTCTTTTCGTTTACACATGCGACAATAGTCGTGTTTTCTTTCGTTATAAAGCGCAGTGTCACTAACTTTATACTACTAGCACGGGGATAAAGAAATTATAGAAACTACCTCACTAAATTGGAAAAAATTATATTTACGAGATATCTATTTAAATAAATGTACACATAACATAAAGGCTATTTATTTGAAGCAAGTTATAAGAAACAATGGCAGAATGTCTGTTTGTGTATGAATTCATTTGTCACGGCTACCAAACTTTGCGAATTATCAGTGAAACAAAACAAACAGACGGGATAATAATTGAACCAGATCTCTATCAGGATCATATCGTTGTTGAATTTGCGTGCAAAATTTGTATGCGGATCCCGATTATTGCCTAAGAAAACATAGCTAGAGTTGCAACAGAGTTGCATTGTCTTCAGTTTATCAAGTTTATTCAGTGAAATCGCTGGATAAATTTATCAGAAATGTGTAAACGAGGTTCCATACAAATTTTGACAGTTCATTTATAAGGTTTACACAATTATAAGTTTATACGGTTTACAATGCATTTATAAGGTTTAATGAATACCCTTAATCTATTGGTACCTCTTTAACTTTCTGTTTTGTAATTACTCGCGCTTCTAACTCCTTTCTGTTGACTCTATTGCTATTATCTTCTGTCTATAGCTGTGCGACTTTTGTTGCTTCAATTTTCGATACTTCGACTTTCGTTAATTTCATTTATAAATCTTCTCCTCTGTACGAATTTCTGCTTTTTCTGTAGCTGTGCGCTTCTCGGTGTATAGCTGTGCTGCTTTCACTACTTCGACTTTCGTTTGTTCACTTTTAGACTTTCGCTGCTTCAATTTTCGATGCTTCGGCTGTCGTTAAATTTGTTTATAACTCTTCTGCACCATGAACGAAATACACAAGATCACGCCTTCCCGAAAGAAAGAAAAAAGTTATTTTCTAGCTGTTGAAATCTCGACGCCATCTTTGTTGGAAGAAGTAAACAATGAAGAGAACAAAAAAAAAACCGCGTAATTGTTGAACGCATGAATAATCATTTTTATTATGCAAATTCTTCTATAAATCATGTCGTTATGTTAAATTATTCTTTACCTTATGTGTGCACACGTTGTCACAAGCGAAAATTAAGGAAATTGCAGTAAAAAGCCACCACCAAATTGTAAACAACGAACAAATGTAAACAAACGGTTAATGTCAAAGTCGCCCAACTTTTTTCCTAAATGCGATTATAACGGGCTACTAAGAAGAAGGCGTGATCTTGTATTTTTGGTTCATGCTTCTGCACTGTCTCTGTAGCTGTGCCCTTCTCAGTGTATAGCTGTGCTGCTTTCACTGCTTCCACTCCCGTTAATTTTATACATTTTCTTCTCTTTACTTATTTCTGCGATCTCTGTAGCTTTACCCTTCTCAATATATAGCTGTGCGGCTTCCACTGCTTCGACTTTCGTTAATTTATAAATTTTCTCCTCTTTACTGATTTCTGCGATATATGTAGCTGTACCTTTCTCAGTGTATAGCTGTGAGGCTTCCACTGCTTCGACCTTCGACTTTTCTCCTCTTTACTGATTTTTGTGGAGTTTGTACCCGTACTCTTCTAAATCTGTAGCTGTGCGGCTTACACTCCTTTGTACGACTGTCATAACTGCTTCAAATTTAAAATCACCTTTTTCTCTCTTTCACGATCGCTAAACTTTTACATGAATTGATTTTCCGCTTTATGTACAAAATTCAAACTTCGTATGTAACGGTCCTTTCACGAAATTTGCACGTCGAGAAAATTCTTTTCAGCTGCACTCTTCTTAGTCTATAGCTGCACTGGGTTATACTTCTGGTTTTGGCTATCGTAACTCCTTCAAATTCAAAATTCACTTCTTTATTCTTTCATATCTTTGATATTCAGCTTTACAAAATTTGAACTTCGTATGTAACGGCCGTTTCATGCAATTTGCATTTCGAGAAAATTCTTTTCAGCCATAACCTTCAAACACTTATTTATGCTTTTTCCGCAAATAACGCAAACTTTGCAAATCAACTTTCAATACTCATTTTCATTTTAATTTCGACAAAACAATTTTATTCGTTTTAAACTTTTTCACATGTTTCATTGTTTCACAACTGGCTCATATTCAATGCTTGAGTCTTTTAAATCGCGATTTACACTACCCCGATGAGCATTTCGATTTTGGCTCTTTAGTTCATTCGCGGTTGAGTCCCCAAATTTGTGAGAAACAAGTAAAACAGATTTAGTTCTTCGTAACTAATAATGTTTCTTTATTTTAAATTATTTGTTAAAACATAGGCATAGCTAGATGCGATTCGTTTGAAGGTAAAATGGCAACTGTCCTTTCGGTTTTCAAACAAGTAAGCCTCATGTCTTTTTCGTCAAGTTGTGGTATGTATGTATATCAGGTCCGTAGAGTTGCATTTTAAAGTATCTAATGGGTTCGTCCACTTCTTGTCGTTCGTCTGCGTGTCATTCCCACATATATTTTGTTATATATTAAACTATTGCTTTGCTAGTAATTACTCTTAAAGAACTAGCTTAATCTGGCAACATTGTTAACATTGAATTAATATGTTCATGAACATATGTATGTATACTTATGCGTACTCTGTTATACTCTAACTACAAGTATATAACATCTTCTCATTTTCGTTGTTGGTGTTTCCGACAGGGTAGGAGTATGATGTAATGTGGAACGATTTTCCGTCATCCCTTGTCAAATTTGGTTTGGAGACAAACCGGTTTCGGCGTTGTGCCATCTTCAGTGTAATTTTTCGTTCTCTTATATAACATCTGTTATTGGTAATGTTAAACCTCTTGGCATTTAAGCTTTTACTTATATTTAGTTTTAATAAAGTTTAGTTGCATATTACACCTTGTTTCACTTGGACTTATCAGCTGGCGACGAGGAGTAAAAACGCATCACGTGTGATAAAAAAATAAAAAATAAGCCTTGTATATTTGCAATTTTCGATTCAGTAAATAATTATGCCAGACGAAAAAGCAACTGCAAACACTTACAATGTGTTTTTCAAGCAAGTTCTGGAACAGCAGCAGGAGTTCACCCAAAAAATCCTTGATGGACAAAAAGTGTGGATGGAGTCTGTTCTAAGAGACAAAGCTGGTGGACGTGTAGAAGGTTCCATGGTACCATCATTCCACGCATTCAACAAGGAACTCCAAAGTTGGGACTCCTATTTGGAACAGTTGAACCAACATTTTCTTGCATACGCTGTCTGCGCACCAGAAAAGAAAAAGTTATTTTTCTTGTCGTGGCTGGGAAGCGACACTTTCGAGCTCTTGATGAAACTTCTCGGCAGTCAGGATTTGCAAACGCAAAACTATGTCGATCTAACAGTAAAATTGACAGACCACTTCAAGAAAGAAGTTCATGGGATTTCTGCGCGTTATAATTTTAACAAATGTAGCATGAAGCCGAACCAAAGCTACAAAGAGTGGGTAGCGGATTTGCGAGGGTTAGCTCGTCAGTGCAATTTCGTTTGTAATGCCGATAATTGCGCTCATGAGTACATTGATGAGATGATATGAGATATGATAATGTTAAATACTCCGCACGATTCCGTTCGCACTTCTGCTTTACAAAATGGCAACCCAACGTTAGCAGAAGTTCTACTCATAGATGAATCATTTAAGAGCACAACGAAGGCAGTTCAGTCTCTCAAGGAACCATCGGCCTCTTCAGGCAAAGCCACTTCATTGGTAAATGCAGTTCAAAGCTCAGAAGCTTCTCGTACATCTCGGGTTAGTAACAATAACAAGCAGAGTGAGTACAAGTCATGCTCAGGCTGTGGTACCTCACATAGCCGCGAGCAGTGTAAATTTAAAAACGCTGTGTGCCGTAAGTGTGGTATGGTAGGGCATATAGCACCGGTATGCATGGCGAAAGGTACGAATAAGTACATGAAGAAAAACACAACGGAGCAACAATGCACACAGAAAACTTCCAAGCGAAACAACAAACATAGGTGCAATGAGGTGGATACAATACAGAAAAATAAAAATTTCATCGACTTAAAAGTAATGAATAAACTAATAAAGTTCCAGATGGATTCCGGTGCGTCTCTTTCTATTATAACGTTAGAAACTTGCAAAGAACTAAATAATCCACCACTTAGCCCGTGTAATAGGTCGATATTCGGATTCGGCAACACCAAAATCCATACTCTTGGGGAACTCAAGGTAAATGCAATATGTGGTGCAAAACAAAAGCAAGTCAATTTGGTGGTCGCTCGCGTGCACAATGGTAATAATCTGTTCGGTGCAGATCTCTTCGAAGCCTTTGGGTACAAAATACAACAAGTACTCACTTTTAATGACTCAATGCCCGAGGTAAACGCGCTCCTAGAAAAATACAGTCAAATTTTTGAGCCAGCCCTAGGCACCGTAAACTGTTTTAAAGCAAGTGTTAAACTAAAACCCGAGGCCCTGCCAAATTTTTTTAAGAGCAGGCCTATTCCGTTCGCACTCATGCCTAAATTCACCGAAGAGGCAAATAGACTGGTTATCGCTGGAATTTGGAAACCGGTGCAATTTAGTGAGTGGGCATCACCTATAGTTCTCGCGTCAAAACCCGACGGTTCGATTCGGATATGTGGAGACTTTAAGGTGTCCATAAACAAACAAATTGATGTTGAGCGCTATCCGTTGCCAACGCGCGAAACCTTGCTCCATTTAGTGCGGTACGGCAAGCAGTTTTCTAAAATAGAACTGAAAGATGCATATTTGCAGTTAGAGTTAGACGACGAAGCAGTTTTAGTGGTGAGCACGAATGCCATATGGCATCGCAAGCGCCCCAGCAATTTTTAAACAATTTTTGGAGCAGCTTCTACATGGTATTGAGGGTTGCGCAAATTATCTAGACGACATAATTGTGACCGCGCCAACAGTCGCAGAGCGATTAAATTAAATTTTCATGCGCCTCCAAACCAGTGGTATAAAATGCAAAAAGGGAAAGTGCGTGTTTTTCAAAGACGAAATTGAGTATTTAGGTAGACGAATCAGTGCTAGGGGTATTTCACCAGACGAGGCAGGGGTGGAGGCTGTTAGAAAACTACGCAGTCCGCAAAATCTTAAGGATCTTGAGGCCTTTCTAGGTAAAGTTAATTATTACCATAATTTTATCCCGAATTTTTCACAACTAGCAGCGTCTCTCAATCAGCTGCGACGGAAGAACGTTCATTTTAACTGGGGAAAGGCGCAAAAGCACGCCATTGCATCTTTAAAAGACGCGATTGTGAAGGCAGCGCAGTCAGCGCATTACCAAGAGCACCTACCTCTTCTTCTTGCTACTGATGCATCTTCGCACGGCATAGGGCTGTGATCTCACATACCTATCCGGATGGCACAGAGAGGCCAATAGCCTTTGCATCTAAAACGCTTGACCAAAACCAGATAAAATACAGCCAGATTGAAAAAGAGGCTTTATTCATCGTATTTGGCGTACAGCGACTTCATCAATACCTGTATGGCCGTAAGTTTACGTTGATTACGGATCATAAACCGCTTGTGAGCGTCTTTAGTCCGGACAAGCATTTGCCTACGATGACGTCACACCGACTCCAACGCTGGGCAATTACCTTGATGGCCTATCAATACGACATTCGGTATAAACCAACAGCGCAACATTGGAATGCCGATGCACTCTCGCGGTTACCCATCGCAACTGACCCAATGTGGATCATCTCGAAACACCTGTAAACCCCCCCTTTATACGAAAACATCTAGAAGCAGATGAAACTCTAAAGAAAGTTCGCAGCTTTATACGTAATGGCTGGCCGAAGCACCTAACCGCAAGCGATTCGCATCTTGTACCATTTTTCAACAAAAAGCTTTATTTAACTGTTAATAATAACATTATTTACTTGCAGGGCCAAGCAAACCGAGTTGTTATTCCAATTGCATTACGTAAACGCATTTTGCTCAAACTAAACAGATAGATCCCTCATCTCGACTAACTGCCGTTTACACAGGCCACTGGGCCGTGGGAATCCATGCGGCAAGACTAGGACTGGAACACAACATATCTTGTCGTAGTTGTAATTCACCAGATGCAGAAGAAACGGTGGATCATCTGCTCTGCGATTGCCCAGCACTATGTAGGACTAGAATCAGGCTTCTAGGCAAACCCTGCTTCTGCGGTTTAACAGACATAAGTGATATTAACCCACTGCAAGATCTTAAGTTCTTGAACTCCACAGGCTGGGTTTGAGATATATAACCGACTTCTGCTGCTTTCTTTTCGGGCTTTCTTTTCAGGTTTGAATTGCGAGTAGTGGTTTTAAAACGGCACGCATAAGTGTTAATTGGAGTTGTTAAACTCGCCACTTCAACCAACCAACCAAACGCATTTTGCAGCTTTTACATGACGGCCACTGGGGTGTTGTGAAGATGAAACAGCTTGCGCGCAGCTACTGCTGGTGGCCCGGTATTGACAAAAACATCGAAAACGTTGCTAAGGAGTGCGAAAGTTGTAAAACTAACTCATCTAGCCCAGCGGGCGAGAACAGTAATTGGCCAGTAGCCATCTGACCATGGGAGCGTGTTCACATTGATTTTGTCGGCCCTATATTCAATTGTATGTGGCTCGTGTGCGTAGACGCGTACTCCCAATACCCCTACGTGACACAAATGAAAACAACGAGGACAACTGATACCATTATGGCTCTCTCCGCTATATTCGCCATTGAAGGGCTCCCCGAAACGCTTGTCAGCGACAATGGGCCGCAGATAACGGCCGATATGTTCAAACAATTTTGTGCCGGCAATGGCATAAAGCATATCACATCAGCTCCTTTCCACCCGGCGTCAAATGGCTTAGCTGAGCGTTTTGTGCGTACTTTTATAACGGCAATGTTAAAAAATATACGAGATGGGTTGCCAATTTCCGCTGCTTTAATAAAGTACCTATCGACTTATCGCTCAGTACCCAATGCTGCAGGTAAGACGCCTGTTCAATTATTGCATGGCCGTACCGTACGCACCTTGCTGTCGCAAACGTTGCCAATTACTCATAAGCAAAATGAGTCACAACGATACAGCAGCCCAAAGTTTAAACCTTCGCAACCGGTATACTTACTCGCGAGGTTCAAAATGGATGAGGTCACATCGACCAGAGTGCTGGGAAAAATGATGTACGTCGTTCAAAAACTCCGATTGGTTATCAAAAACGGCGTCAAAACCAACTGAAGGAAAGGTGTGAAGAGCTTCCGCTTGCACAATCATACCCGGACGTCGCTACACAAAAACGGCTGTCTGGAGCAGAGCGCGTTGTGGAACGCAGCTCTAATGCTGCCGCTGATCCGAGCACACCACTTAGAGGATTGTCCGTAGCTGAACCACTTCGTAGAAGTGAGTGCAACAGGAAACCAGTGGATCTTTTTAAGGCCGAAGATTTTCGTAAATAGGGGTGTATAAATGTTATATATTCAACTATTGCTTTGCTAGTAAATACTCTTAAAAAACTAGGTTAATCTGGCAACATTGTTAACATTGAATTAAATGTACATGAACATATGTATGTATACTTATGCATACTCTGTTATACTCTAAATACCAGTATATAACATCTGTTATTGGTAATGTTAAACCTCTTGACATTTAAGCTTTTACTTATATTTAGTTTTAATAAAGTTTAGTTGCATATTACACCTTGTTTCACTTGGACGTATCATATTTATTGAAACATTTTCTCTTTTGCAGTTTATGTATGGCCGATTTGTTGTTTTGTGCCATAGTGCTACCTTTCAGTGCTTTAAGATTTATTCAAGGCACGTGGACACATGGAAGATTCCTTTGCAAACTAATTCCTTTCATCCAATATGGCAACATTGGAGTTTCGTTGTTATGTATAGCAATGATTACAATTAACAGGTAAGAACCCGTGATGATTTAGTGAAAATTATCTGCAATATTTTTTAAAACAAACCCTGCCAAATTAATTCAAGCATCGATAAACGTTATACATACATATAATTTAGATACAGTTCCGTTAATGTGGTGTAATCACTACGCCGGACACTGGGGCCGGGCCATATAAGCGGGTGCTCAAAATTCTGAAATCATTTTCTTTCCATTAGACTCGCTTGAACTACTTTTTAAGAGTAAAATTTTGACGTCTTAACCCATTACTGATCATGCATTAACCCATTGGTAACCCAGTTTTTTGTAGTATCTTTTGTTAATTTAGTTCAATTTTATTATTATGCAAATTATGAATAATTTTACCCATTTACGACTTTGACTTAACGCATTGATGACCATATTTTAACCCATTAGTTGCCAATTTTATTAAAAATAGGTAAGTTTAGGTTACAATATAATCAGGAAGAACAAGTCCTTTCGTTTCGAGGATAGCTTTATCAATGAATTCGCAATACTTAGAACTAAGTTAAAAGCGACAAAACGTAATAACAGTAACAATGTGTGTATTTGTTGTAATCACTATTAAAGAGCATGAGACAGGGAAAGTCATTTATATAGAGATCAGTTAGATAGTAAAAGATAGGAAATAGATACACAAATTTACGTTTCAATGTAAAACATAGTAGGATATGTGCACTAGCGTGGGCCGAAAATTTGTTTTTTTTTTCGAATTTTGATTGGTAACAGCAAAAATATTGTTCATTATGCTGTAAAAACAATCTATACGAAAGATGAAAATTTTTGGTCAATAACTTAGGCTCGCCCAAGTGCATCAAAGTTTAAGTGCTAAAAAATAAATTTCTTGGCTTACTTCGATTCTCTACAAAAAGGTCCATATACCAAATTATACATAGTGCAGCGAATTAAAATTCAGCGGCTCCGCTGGCTTGGCTATGTCGTTCGGATGGACAGAAACGCTCCTGCTCTGAAAATATTCAACGCGGGCCGCGATGCTGGGAACAGAGGAAGAGGAAGGCCTCCTCTGCGTTGGAAAGACCAGGTGGAGAAGGACTTGGCTTCACTTGGCATTTTCAATTGGCGTCAGTTAGCACAGAAGAGATATGACTGGCGTGCTGTTTTGGACTCGGCCAAAATCGCTTAGGCGGTTACAGCGCCAAATAAGAAGAAGAAGAATACTTTCGAAGATAATTGCAATTTTAGTAAACAAATTTATTTATTAATTTTTATTTTTTTGAGCACATTGAACTTTGATGGACTTGGGCGAGCCTAAGATATTGAACAAAAATGTTCATCTTTCGCACAGATTGTTTTAAGAGCATAATGAACCATACTTTTGCTATTACCAATCAAATTTCTATAAAAAAACGGATTTTCGGCCCACGCTAATGTGCATGGTCAAAAGAAAGTTGAAAGAACAAGTTTTTTAAGCAAATGTGACCTGGTCTACGGAAAGGGGGCTTAGGTGTCAAAAAATCAATTTTCACTTTTTGGTTGATTCGGATGGAAGATGAGATGCTTTTTCACGTGGTGAAAAGCAGAAAATCCTAACTTGCTTAGAAGTGTACTAAAAATGTAGAGAAAGACGATAATCAACAGAAACAGTAAACGTCACTTCTTCAGTGTTACTTTTTTAAATGTTCCACACTAGCAACTTACACGATGAACTATAATAATATTCCGACCAACAACAACACTTACTGGACCAACAACAACACTTACTGGACCAACAACAACACTTACTGGACGTCCGGCGCGGAGAACAATTAACGAGATAATGAGAAACTGACGAAACGAGATGCTTACTTTTAACAGCTTTTTCACAGAAAACTAGTTTTCGCACGTAAGCTCCCTTTTCGTAGACCAGGTCACATATATGGAATCAGGGAAAGCTAAATCGTGGACATTCTTAATCGAATATACTCTATTTCTTTAGCAGAAAAAGAGGCAATTTCCATAAAATCCGTTCCCTGTTTATAACAAATACCAATTTAATCGCTCTCAATCACCGCGCCTTTTTCGTTTTCTTTGTTTGTTTTCATTCTTAGGCAGATGTCAAAAACGCTCAGAAATATACTCTTTTCTTGCTTCTTTGATTAGGTGATCTTGTATTTTTGCTTCATGAATTGTCGCAATCATTGTCTTGATTATATTCAAGACAGTAAACAGACATATGCAGACAATAATTTTGACTTCTTGTGCAAAAAAGAAGAGAAATTCATAACAAAATAATTAAAATAACACAAGAAACGCTGATGTGTATGTAACTTTGTCTCTTTTTTATTTTTTTTTAGGTTAACTAGCTCGCGCGATGTGCATATTATAATACAACGTTCACGTCCGACATTTTGCTCAAAATGAATTGTCATAACTAACGGAGACAATTATCAGCGTTTTTGACAACTAATACGTATTTCTTTATTATCTTGACAGCACTGTTTAATGTAAATGCGCCGTAAGGCCAGCAGCATAACAACTCAAGTTGAATGCCAAGTGCAACCCCGGTTGAACTAAAGGCCCGGTTATGCAAGACATAGACTTGACTTGTCTTGAAAATGGTATATCTGCCAAATGAGCGTGTATGTAGTTACCAAAAAAAAAACTTCACTTAGAAACTTGGAGAACCATAGGGTTTTGATTTCTAAGTTAAGTTTCCAAGTTCAGAGAGAGCCGTGAGGGAATGATGCTGCCATATAATTTTTTCATCTATTTTTAATAAAATTCCTCCAAATATGCCATACAAAAATGATTTTTTGTATAAATGAAATTCATGTGCCAATGGAAAAACAAACTTTCAAATAAACAGAAAATAAAATAAAAAAATCCGAATTCAATATGCGTAAATAATTGAAATAATTTACTTTACTTTACTTTAAATACTTTAAATAATTGTAATAACTATGGATAATTAGCGCTTGATATCACTTGTTGAGTAAATATGTACCTCCATGCTAATGTTGAGATGGGTTTGGCATGAGCCAAGTAACTTTGTGTAGAAGGTTATAAACACGCACAATAATTAAAAAGGAAAGTAAAACGCTAACACTTGAGATTCACGTTCTTCTGTATCAATATGATGTCTCGGCCTGCGTAGCTTGACACACACTAAAGTTAATTATAAATTAAGGAGGGTTGATCATTTCTGTGTGCTTGAAAAATTTGTCTTCCGTCGCTCCTTAATCCTCTTAAAAACTGTGCGCTGGTAGCCTTTTCTCCCCAATCTTGGTGAATTGAATGGACACTCTACCGCCTAATTCTTTGTCCTTGGGACATTTTACAGGCTTTATCTTACTAATATAATAATATATATAATAATATAATATAATATTATAAATGTGAAAGTTTGTATGTTTGGATGTTTGGGAAATCATCACGCGGAAACGACTGAACGGATTTGCATGAAATTTTGTACGCAGATAGCTTATGGGCCAGATTGGTTAATAGGCTATTTTTTAAGAGTTGCCACCTGTTAAAAAAGTTTAATTTATTTAATATGCGGGAACGACTGAATGGATTTGCATGAAAATTAGCACACAGATAGCTTATGACCTTGGTTAGAAAGTAGGCTACTTTTTTAAGAGTTACAGTGGAGGCTACTTTTCTTAAGAGTTGCCACCTGTTAAAAAAGTTTGATTAAATTAATACGCGGAAACGACGGAATGGATTTGCATGAAATCTTGCAAGCAGATAGCTTATGACCTAGGTTAGAAAGTAGGCTACTTTTTTAAGAGTTACCACCTGTTAGAAATGTTTATTTTAATTAATACGCGGAAATGAGTGAACTGATTTGCATGGAAGTTTTCACACATATAGCTTATGAGCTAGGTTGAAAAATAGGCTAATTCTTTTTAAGAGTTACCACCTGCTAAAAAAGTTTAATTAAATTAATACGCTCAAAAGTCTGAACGGATTTGCATGAAATTTTGCAGGCAGATAGCTTATGACCTACAGTGTAAAATAGGCTAATTTTTTGGAAGAGTTGCCACCTGTTAAACAAGTTTTAATTAAATTAATACGCGGAAACGACTGAACAGATTTGCATGACATTTCGCACCGAGATAGCTTATGACCTATGTTGGAAAATAGGCTACTATTTTAAGAGTTATCACGTATTAGGAAAGTTTAATTAAATTAATACGCGTAAATGACTGAACTGATTTGCATGAAAGTTTGCACATAGATAGCTTATGACCTAGATTGGAAAATAGGCTACTTTTTTAAGAATTGCCACCTGTTTGAAAATGCTCAAAGATGGTTTATGACCTGGATTGAAAAACAGGCTACTTCCTTAACCGGTTTTCCGATCAGAACGAAATTTAGTACACTTACTACGGATTTCGGAAGGATGGTCTTGGACTGAAAGTAAGTCCGATAACTCAAGGCCCCTCCCATACAAATTGGAATTTTCATATTACATACATATCTCTGGAAGTATTTGTGGGAGAGAACTGAAACTTTGTATAGTGATATCTATGTGAAATCAATGATGGCATTAATCGATTGATGTTTTAATCAGTTAGTTAAAACGATTAAATTCAATCTGATTTCAGTTAATCATGATTAATTTTAATCTGACTAAATAGTTAATCGTGACCGCGATTAAAAAATTAATTTTTAATCATTAACTCTTAATTTGATCAAGTAGGTTTGGTGATTAATTAAGTTATGCTGGAATTTCCCTGTGCACACAAAGCAAGTTAATCCGGAATGGCTAAGTCGGGTTTCCTCATCCATCTAAGCAATTTGGTGTGCATTTTCATTAAGATATATACCAACAAACGTTTTACAAACTAGGTTTGTAAAAGTTCCCAGTTTATGTATTACTAATAACAATAATTATAATTTTTTTATATTATGTGCTTTTTATAGGCGTAAAACACAAAATAATTACTATAACTGGTGTTTGGTTTCAAACTCGGACAAACTAGACAAATTAATCAGATTTTATTTTTAATTGGATTAACGATTAATATTTTAAATTAATTAAATGTAATCGCAGCCAGCGATTAACGATTCAAAAAATGTTATCATTAATCGTACAGTTGATTACGGCTAATTAATTTTAATCGTCAAACGCGATTAACATTTTGATCGGTAATTTTTAAACGTTAATCAGATTAACATTTTTCCAACACTGTGTGAAATCATGTTCATATTGACGGAGAAAAACGGACGTTTTTGGAAAAGAGGCGTAGCACCTCCCATACTGACTGAAAGTTTCATATTGCATATCCCTTCAAATGTTTGGGGTAAAGTACTCAAGGTTGGTACGGAAATACATGTGTATGTATGTATGTGAAACTAATACTATACTCATGGAGAAAAATGAGAGTTATTGGAAAAGGTGATGTGGCAACTCCCATGCAAATTGATTTTTGTATGCTAATATCTCTGGAGGTGTTTATTGCAGAGGACGGGAACTTGGCACCGAGATGTGTATACAAAATTAATTCCATACTCATGGAGAAAAATTTGCGTTATTCGAAAAGGGGCATGGTACCTCCCGTACAAATTTACTTTTATACTGCATATCTCTAGAGGTGTTCATGGTAGAGTACTGGACTTGGTACTGGGATATGTAAAATCAATTCTAAATTCATGAAAGAAGATTAGGGCTATAAGAAAAAGGGGCGTGCCACTTTCTGTGCAAATTGACTTTTTCTTGCCACATATCCCTGGAAGTGTTTGTGGAAGAATACTGGAACTTGGTATGGAGTTGTGTATACAAAATGTTTCAATTGCTCATGGAAAAAATGTGAGTTATTAAAAAAGGCATGTCGCCTCCCATACATACTAAAAATTTCTTAATACATATCTCTGGAAGGATAGAAAATCTTTGGAAGTATTTTAAATTTGTTATGGAGATTTATTTTATAAGTGCCATACTGATAGAAAAAATTTCCTTTAATGGAAAAGGGAGAGCCGGGTTCGGCCTTATAATCTAAAGCTCTCTTGAGGCATTTTCTACAGTAATGAGAAGTGGTATTTTATCAAGGCCAGGTTACTAAATTTGAGTTGGAAATATTAGAACCCGCCGTGGTACCTCCAAGAGGGTTACATGTTTACGCGTCGTATACCTGGAACCATTTTAAGGTAAACTTGGAGGGATTGATACCTTTCGTATGCCTAGCGCGCAGACCAGATTTTATAATTTCATAGTTTTAAACGGCCTAAATACCTTAACTCGCTTAAAATATAACGAGCTATAACGAAATGGGCACAGAAATAAAATCTAACATCATTAAATTATGTTTTATATTTGTATAAAAGCGCGGGGTGAAACCCGCGGGTATAAGCTAGCATGTACAATATATTTAAAAATATCGCGAACAATTGTAATTTTGTATTCACTTCCACAACAAACAAATTAAACGTTAACATTTTACGTGTACAAATACAAATGCTGAATATTAACACAAAGAGAGAAAAAATAGGTGACATGCGAGTAATCGTTTCTAAGTTTCTAGGTAGGTCAAGTCAAGTCTAAGTCTTGCATAATCGGGCTTTAAGTTGCATTCGACAACACAAAAATTTGTAATAGTTTTTCCCAATTTTTACAAGTTGGCGTTCGATAACGACAAACAATTGTCCATCACTAAAACGTTCATTTTGGTGCAAGAAAAACGTTCGTTTTGTGCTGGAAAAGCTTTATCCAGCAAAAATTATCCATCACGAAAACATACGATCTAAAAACATATGGTTGCAATTTGTGCAAAAAACAAAATTGAATTTTTCGAGCTTCGGTATTGAATATGCTTTTTGGCTGTCTGCTGTGTGCCTTTATAATAGTGCTAACTACTTTTTACTTCCAGAAATGTTATTGGGAATATTGAACGTTCACTTTCCTTTTTTCTTCCATGGCGGCAACATGAATTTAAGTTTGTTTATAAACAAAGTCAGCTGGTTTGTCTTCTTCCTGGTTCTGAAAGCGATGGCTAATTTACTGTTAACTTTGATGGTTTTCCTCTCATTTAACCGCTGAAACACAATGTCGGTAAAAATTAAAACACACAATCGCTCTCATAGAACGCGCACAATCAGTGTTGCCACAAATATTTTTAAATTTTTACCAAAACTCTAAGAAAATACTAAACTCAGAAAAAATTACCAAATTTTTATGAGTATAATATTCTAAACAAATTAGAAATTAGTTTTCGATGCATTCTTATGTAGATATATTTATTTTGGTGACGACAGAACTACACCACGACTGGGAATGTGGCCAGCTTAGATCTATTTATATTTTTCAAGCGACAGATGAGATCTTCCTCTTCTATTATGACAAACACATACAAATCCATGATGTCGCTGCCACGTTCAAAAAACTCATATCTCCATTAACAGAGCGTTTAAATGGATAATGAAGATGAGCAATTTGCAGCTGTGGTTGTTGTTTTCTTTTTCAGACTATAACAATTCACAAATATTTTTTAAACATAACACAAAAAAATCGCTCAGAGATTTACAATTATTTAAAAGGCCTTTCACATAACTTAAAACCAAAACATGAAACCAGCAAATGTATCGTTAAACGATAGATAGAATTCACTTTTACAATTTTATAAATGGGTCAGAGTCATATTTAATTGCAAATTGTAATTAGTATTGAGTTATTTTCTTTCACCATTGGTTCCCGCAGGTAAAAATGATCCAAATCCCTGATTTGTCGGACTGTATGGGCTGTGATCGAGCCGCCATATTAGGAAAAATGGGTGGTTTCCTTAAATCGCTATATTGCAAATTCACACTAAAAGTTCTGTGTTGTTAAGGCAAATTGTTACATTAAAGGTACCCTTCACTTTTGATTCTCTTAAGGTGTAGACACGTACATATGTAAGTACATAAGCAAATTTGTTTGTTTTGTGCAATTGTAAGAAGGTTTAAAGTTATAAATTTTTATAAGTAATAAGTTAGTATTAAAACCTTAAATGAAAAGACTTACGTTGAAAAAAGTTACCAAATTTAGAAAAAAAATTACGAAACTACCAAAATCGTTCTAAAAAGAAAAAATTACCAGTTTTGGTAAAAATTACCAAAGTGGCAACGCTGTGCACAACCAAAGCAAACGACGACGTTCGCCCGGCGACTGTTCGGTGACGATAGACTTATTTTTATTGTAGTCGCTGGCGGCAACGGCAAAATACGATTCATTGTGGCCATATGCTAAATACTTTCAGGTTTTGAACCGAAATTGAAAAATACTAGGGGTCTTCATCTAAAGTGATAAAGGGATAAATAACTTAAATTGATCAGTTTATCCGCATTCTTTCATGAAGGCAACTTGGTAAATAATTGCACAAAATTTTTTATTATTTAACTTATCTGGCTAGTTACGTTTCATTCTTACCTCGTCCATTGTGTTCATTTGCTTTTTATGTGTTCGTAGTAAAACTGACCCACTGAAAGCCTGTCAGGGTTGAATTTTGCTGCAATTTATACGTTTATCCACCAAAAACGTTTGATAAAGTGATAAAGTTTGGTTAAATAGATTTCCATACAAAGTTTGACAGTTTATTTATCAAAATTGTAAATTTATCATTTTATCAAGTTTATCAGCAGTTTATCACTTTTGATGAAGACCCCTACTGTGTGAGATTTTGTCAAAAATTAATAATCTTGTTGTTTGTAAAAATTTCATTTGTCCCTTGTCATAAGCAGCTGAATTCGTTGTCGCCATAGTTGTGTTTTACTGAGCGAAATTTGTGGGCGAAAGTTGCTGCCGTCGTTGCTCTACTGGGCGAAAATTCGCCGATCGCCAGTATTGTGTTTCAACGGTAAGATAGGATTTTCGCTCACGCTCTTGATTTGGATTGTTCTCTAGTTGAACTACCAATCAGCTGTTTTGGACCACTTGTTTTTTGTTGCAGAAAATAAAACGATTGAATCGGAGAAGGAATTTTTCGTTTTATAATATCGATTAAGTAATTTACAGCCTCGTACTCATAGTTTTTTGTTCCAAATTAGATACATTCACTTAAATTGTGAGTTAACTGAACTCAACCCGTTTATGCAAGACTTGCTAATTAGATTAAAAGAGCTGTTCTTGCATGTGGGTTGAATTGACCTAATCTGGCCACAACCACAGTCGTCGCCAAAATAATTATCTACATAAGAGTACGTGTTAAAATTATTTGACAGATGTGGCCCGTAGCTCGTCGTTTTCATTGTGTCCGGGCTATAAGGTATGCCCTCGTATTGAGCGGACAAAATTATTAAGCAGCAAAAATTCTGAGAATTTAGCAGCATTCAAAAACTTGCAACCTTTTAAACAGCTGATCACTTCCACAGTTGCCACTGCACAGTGGTCAATAAATGGGATTTAATGTTCATAATTCACTGGAGCCTTCATTTCTGAACCGATTTGATTAATTATTTTTTTAAATGAAAGCTAATAAAATTTGCAAGAGACTAGTTGAGCCCAATTTTTAAATTTTTATTTGATTCTATTAATTTTTTTAGTGCAAAGTGCAGAAATTACGCCTATTTTGAAGAAGACCGATTCTCCTGTTCCAGCTAATAAAAGTTGCATAATAAAAACTAGTTAAAAACAATTGTAGGGTTCTCCTAAAACAAAAGAAAAAATTAAAAAGTAATAATTTGAAATGTTATAAAAAAATGTTACCAAAAGTATTTTTTTTTTTTTGAGTTTTTATAAAAATTTTGGGTATGAAGTTTTATAGATTACTAAATTTTAGTATAATAAAGTGCAAGTTGTAAGTCGCTAAGAGTTCGCGTTGATTTTTAATAACATAACAAACGCTTTTATTTCCCATTTAGCATGCAGATGTGCTCGAAATGTTGGCGAAAAAATTATTAAAAATCAACGCGAACTCTTAACGACTTCCAACTTGCACTTTATTATACTAAAATTTAGTAATCTATAAAACTGCATACCCAAAATTTTTATAAAAACTAAAAACAAAAAAATAAATACTTTTGGTAACATTTTTTTTATAACATTTCAAATTATTACTTTTTATTTTTTTTGTTTTGGGAGAACCCTACAATTGTTTTTAACAAGTTTTTATTATGAGACTTTTATTAGCTGGAACAGGAGAATCGGCCTTCTTCAAAATCGGCGCAATTTCTTCACTTTGCACTAAAAAATTTAATACAAATAAATAAAGATTCGAAAATTGGGCTCAACTAGTCTCTTGCAAATTTTATTAGCTTTCATTTAAAAAAATAATTACAAATTACCATTAATTAGGTACAAACAAACAAAGATATCTTAGAAATCTTTTTCAAAGCAACAATAAATGTGAAAAATAAATAACTATATGGGTTGGCTTTCCAATAGGGATGGTTGTTAACGAGATGGTGATCGAAGGGGGAGTGGACGTGGCACCTTTTCCGACCTTTTTGGAGAGGGCATGAACCGCCATTGACAAAAATGTTACTCCCGACCACCTAGGGCCCCTATGGTTCCCCAGGGAACCACACACAGTATTTTTGCGTAGAATTCGGTTTTCAATGACCGCCTTTATAGGCAAGTTACCACAACTAAAAAACTAAAAACTACAAAAGAATTCCAGACTCTTCCTGAATGTATGGCCATTTTTTTTAATTTAAGCCTTATAATTAATTTAATACTTTTCTGATGTTTATACCCGAGCGCCCTGCACCTAGGCCGCTTACACCTTTTCACTATCACACTTAACTTTGCTTACTAACTTGTGTGTGCCACAATATGAATGGCAAAGTACAGCGCGTAAAATAATAACTGTCGCACAGGTTTTTTGAAAAATACAAGGGTTCTTTATAGATTTTGTGTTTTTTTTGTTAACTTTGTAAATATTTTACTTTAATTTTATTAATTGGTTGTAAAATTTTATTCCTGATTAGCATTTGCCAGCATTGGGAGATAAGTACATGCGGCACGAACCTCTTTTTGAGGTGTATTATTTCTTAGATTTTGTATAAAAAAAAGAAAAAAAACCTGTATAGGGTTGGTCGAATGAATGCCCTCCTAGGCACCAGTTTCGAGACTTTTCGATTGCTGAGTATGAGGCCTTATGTTGGACAAAAGACGGAGTATAAAGGACCCAAATGGGGGAAATTAGCCTATGGTTACAGAAGATATGTAATAAAGTAACCGACGAAGACTTGCGCTTTTCTCCCAAACCCCCTGGTAAACCCAAATGAAGGTTAAATTTAAAGACTATACAATAACTACTTTTTTTACTTGCGCTTTTCTCTCAAAGTGTTTACCGCCAGTAAACCCAAATGGAGGTTGAAATTTAAAAACAAATTAATAAAATTGAAGTAAAATCTGTGGATAATTTATTTTTCAAAAAAACTGTGCAACAGATATTATTTTACACCCTGTATATGATAAAATATTAATAGCTGGAAAAAGGAGTACAAAGCTAATAAAGGAGTACATTTCCAGATATTTTTTTTGGGAGTACAAGGTAGTACATTGCAATAAAAAGGAGTACGTTTACTCCCAAAAGCAGTACGTCTGGCAACCCTATGTTATACGGTAACCATAGTCAGCACACACTAAAGCAAACAAACTGGAGATTAATAGTAAATTAACGAAAAGTAACTCAACAACCTTTGTGCTTAATAAATTTACTCACTTTTTGTGATCAGCTGATTTCCTTAATAGCAAGTTTTCGCTGGTAAAAATTTTTCCAGCAGAAATTTGCATCTCTCTATCACATTTTGCTATCTTAATGTCCCCGACTTTGCAAGTATTTTGGATACGAGAACGCAAAATCTGTAAAAGTTTTCTAAAAATTTTGATAGTTTTGGATACGAGTATACTTCTATAAACTTAGTAATTGTTAAGCAGCGTTTGCATTGTTCAACTTTTTCCTTCAAACGGCCTTTCAACAAATCGCTTTCTATGAAGTTGGTCGGCAGCCAATTTACGTTCAACTTTTGATTCAACTAATCGCCTGTGAAAGTTGAACATTTCTACAGTTCTACAGTTCTATATTACTCTCATTGAAAGTGCCAAGAGCCGAGTGGCATTTATTTGCCTTCGTATGCAAAATACATACATATGTACTATATTTAAGTAAAACATAATCTTTGTAAAAATAATATTTCGATATATCGCATTCTTTGTGCAAAATTTCCCGCTTATTTTAATTTTTTATGTGTTCTTACTTATTCTACTTGTTTTAGTATAACTAATAATAATAATAATAATAGATTGGCGCTTACACATATGTTAGTGTTTGGCCGAACTTCTCCTCCAACTTGTGGCGTGCGCCTTGATATTGTCACACAAAGCGGAGGGACCTACAGTTTTACGCCGACTCCGAACGGCGATTGTATTGTTATGAGAAGCTGTTTTTCATGGCAGAAATACACTCGGAGGTTTTTCATTGCCTGCCGAGGGACGACCGCTGTTAAGAAAAACCTTTTTCTAAATTTTTTTCGATAACTAGTTTCTAGAAAGTTTAACAGAATTAAAGCAAGTGAAAAAGTCTTTTAGATCTTTGGCTTAGCTATAAGCTTAACATCATTATCTGGAATGGCATTTATGTTTTGCCCATAGTATGGGGCTTTCTTCAGGGCAACGACCTCTTTCACAGTCGTTATTACTTCTGTGGAGGTTGATGGCTCCAGTTGAGTTGGCGTTGCTACTTCTTCCTCTTCCTCGAGAATTATGTCGCCCCCGACTAAAGCTATCCGATTCAGCTCCTTGCTTGGCGCTCTCTGCATGAAAAGAGACGAATGGCTGGCTAATGAGAATACTGGCGACATGTGTGCCGGCGGTGGTGGCACATGTTGGTTGCTTTTGGAGCTTTTGCTCTCCTCCTCCACAGCATTCACACTTTCCTTGAGGCCCTGTGTTGGCAATTTGTTTGCTAATTCCATGGAACTGCACTGCTGTTGGTGTATACTGCTCGGGCTGTAGTTTTGCTGCTCTCCCGCTGACATTTGCGACACCACTGTATGACTGTGGTTGTTGCTCAATGCGGTATCTTTCCATTTCTCTAAAACGAATTAGTGACTTAGTTTACACCGTTCCCTTGAAATATGAGAAAACTTACGTACCTGCAGCACTGCTTCCTCCGGAAGTTCCTTTTGTAAAGGGCAATAGCTTTGATGGTTTGCACATAATTACCGTCTTGTAAGCCTTTCTGTATTGTTTATTCATAATAACATAGATTATTGGATTTATACAGGCCGATAGGTAAAGCATTATGTAACTGAAAATATGGAAATTAGGATGGTCTACGTCTTTGTCGGCTACTTTGGCGATTGTTATAGGAAGATAGCAAATTACAAATGACAAAAATATGGCTAGCACCATTTTTGTTATGCGCCATTCATTTCGTTTAGCTCTCATCTCTCTTTGATCCTTGATGCGAGAAGGCTTTTGCATAATATCCTGTTTGATTTCAGTGGAAGAGCTGCTGTCCGAAGCAAAAGTAGACGATATTCGATTTTGTTCACTTCCAACAATGGTGCCCGAAGGCGTTTGCGTAGGTCGTAAATTATTCGGAATAGAATTTTGCTGATTCGCATGCCTTTTCAGTCGCAACTCTGATTGGCGTACAACCCAGAATATTTTGGTGTAACAAGCGATTATGACCATACCGGGTATTATAAAAGCTGTGATAAACAATGTGGTTTTACTGCTGCGCCCATGGCTATCGATCATAATCGAACACGTTTCCAGCTTTTGATCGTAATCAAACTTTCCCCATACCCCTAAAAGAGTAGGTAACTGCATGCCGTATGAGAATGCCCAACAGAAGATAATCATGACCGCAATCCAATGTTTCCGGTATATTTTTCCGTATGAACCATGGTGGGCAATCATTACGTACCTTTGAAAGAAAGATTAAAATAAGTAGTAATAATTTACAATTATGTACCAAGATTTCTGAAAGTCCTAAAATTTCTACAGTGGAATTACAAATATGAGATCGATGATGGGACTGAGAAGTATTATTTTCTAATTTTTAGTCCTTTTATAAAAGCGTGGCATATTAAAAAGTTTATTTATTTTATATTTTTAATTTTTGGTCTTGTCTGTATAAAATTTTGCAATAGATATTAAAATAATTCAACTTGCAGTGAAAAGAGAACAGACGACTATGGAAGCAAAATGTTTTGTGCTCCCGTTAAGTATGTATATACATTAGGGTGGTCCAAAGACAGTTAAGTCGGAATTGTAATGCTCTCACACCAAGGATTGCTCTATATCGAAAAAAGTAGACCCCTATTTTTTTATTTTGAAATAAAAAAAATTTAGAGGTTGCTCAAAGCGCTCAAAGTTTTCCATGTATTTTTATATGACAAAAAAAACAATTTTTCGTAGAAATGGTATAGAATTCTTTAAAATCAATATTTTTCGATCGGAAAACCCTGGTTATCTTCAGGAGACTTTCAATAATAATACTCAATTGTTTATTTAACCATTTTTTATTACTAACGATTTTTTATTGGTCGCCCCATTGCATTTTTCGGGGTTTTGTGGGTTTTTGGCGGACCTGTAATTTATAGTTGCAATGAAAAAATGGTTAAATAAACAATTGGGTCTTATTACTGGTATTCTCCTGCAGATAAACAGAGTTTTCTGGTAGAAAAATATTGATTTTTAACTATTCTATTCAATTTCTACGAAAAGTTGTTTTTTCCCCATATAAAATACATTGAAAACTTTGGGCGCTTTGAGTGACCTCTAAATATTTTTTGATTTCAAAATAAAAAAAGGGGTATATTTTTTTCGGTATAGAACAATCCTAGGGGGTGGGAGCATACAAATTCCAACATTACTTTTTCGCATGCATTTTTGGACCACCTTAATATACATACATATGTACATACATGCATATAGCAGGAATTAATTTTTTATTGCATATTTTTAGGCGCAATATTTAACATCTTCTGGCGGGGCGAGATCTAGAGTCTTCTAATTGTATATCTTTGATATGATATCTACATCGAGGTTGATATCTCGACTAGGTTGATACCTAGACTTTGCCATAAATACCTTTGCTATATTTATAGTATAAATGGTGTCCAGAACACACAACAGTTACAAGTTGATAAAATCGTTGTAAAATAGATTTACATATGGTGAGAAGTTGTCAGCTTTCAAAGAAATGCTTATTGGATGTCCGAACCGGCACAGCCATTTTTTTCTCACCTAACTTTGAAAATACGAAAGCTTCCCATCGTCTAAATAAGGTAATTTTATTAAAAGAATAAAAAAAACACAAGTAAAACTCATTTTACTCACGAACTTTGCATCCTCAATAGAGACTCGTCCCACCCGTCACAAAATACCGTCCCACCCACCACAAGCTAAAGGAGTTTTTTTTGAAATTTTCAAATGTAATAATAGAGCCCGACCGATTCCAATTTTTCTTCAGGTACCGATGCTGATGCCGATTAATATACATATCGTCGATGTTTTTGCAAAACCGCCCATCGACCAGTTGCAAAACCGCCTAAATCACCGTTGTGGCAAAAATGAGAATTGGTAATCCTGAACTCCAGGCCGATGCCTGGATTTATGCATAAAAATCGTTAAATCGTTATTAAAACAACAGATTTGTAAAACAATAGCTAGAGAAAATACCACCTATCAACAAGGCAATGCCTTCAAAGAATAAACCGTTTTTTCGCTCTCCTGTAAAATTTGAGTGCCGTACGATAGGCGGTTTTGCAATTGGATGTGTATCTGTAAAAATATATGTACATATCACGTTTATGTACATTGCATTAAACATATTTTTTATATGGTGCTAATCAATAAATATTTAGGAACATAAAATCTAATTTCGTTTTGTACTAAAATACACTCTTTTGCACTCAATGCATAAGAACTTATATGCTAGGTATGTATGTACTAGAGGTATACGCCGCCGAGCCACGCCGCCGCCGCCGAGTTACGAAAGTATCGGCGTGGCGGCGGCGGCGGTGGCGGCGTTCGGCGCCTAAGGAATTTTGTACAAAATTTTCTTCTAATTGTATGTCTTTGATATGATTTCTACATCGAGGTTGATATCTCGACTAGGTTGATACCTAGACTTTGCCATAAATACCTTTGCTATATTTATAGTATAAATGGTGATCTGGACACACAACAGTTGCAAGTTGATAAAAGCGTTGTAAAATAGATTTACATATGGTGAGAAGTTGTCAGCTTTCAAAGAAATGCTTATTGGATGTCCGAACCGGCACAGCCATTTTTTTCTAACCTAACTTTGAAAATACGAAAGCTTCCCATCGTCTAAATAAGGTAATTTTATTAACAGAATAAAAAAACACATGAAACAAATAAAACTCATTTTACTCACGAACTTTGCATCCTCAATAGAGACTCGTCCCACCCGTCACAAAATAGCGTCCCACCCACCACAAGCTAAAGGAGTTTTTTTTTTAATTTTCAAATATGATAATAGAGCCCGACCGATTCCAATTTTTCTTCAGGTACCGATGCTGATGCCGATTAATATACATATCGTCGATGTTTTTGCAAAACCGCCCATCGACCAGTTGCAAAACCGCCTAAATCGCCGTTGTGGCAAAAATGAGAATTGGTAATCCTGAAATCCAGGCCGATGCCTGGATTTATGCATAAAAATCGTTAAATCGTTATTAAAACAACAGATTTTAAAATAATAGCTAGAGAAAATACCGCCTATTAAGGCAATGCCTTCAAAGAATAAACCGTTTTTTCGCTCTCCTGTCAAATTTGAGTGCGGTACGATAGGCGGTTTTGCAATTGGCGATCTGTAAAAATATATGTACATACATACATCACGTTTATGTACATTACATTAAACATCTTTTTTATATGGTGCTACTCAATAAATATTTAGGAACATAAAATTTAATTTCGTTTTGTACTAAAATACACTCTTTTGCACTCAATGCATAAGAACTTATATGCTAGGTATGTATGTACTAGAGGTATACGCCGCCGAGCCACGCCGCCGCCGCCGAGTTACGAAAATATCGGCGTGGCGGCGGCGGCGGTGGCGGCGTTCGGCGCCTAAGGAATTTCGTACAAAATTTTCATGAAATACATCGCTTGAAGGAACTACTACTCCAGAATATATTACATTTTTTTTCAATACCACAACAATATTCCTTTTTTACATATTACTACAACAACAACAAAGTTGTCATACACCAAAAAACTTTAACGATAATATCTCAGAAAGCAGTTTTAACAGAAGTGCCCTTATGCATCTAACTCCTCGATTATTGGAGATAAAACAAAAACAAATTGATATTCTTTTTTATTTTTTCTTTAATAAAGAGTTGAATATTTTTTAAACAGATTTTAAATAAGTAAGTTATTTTATTCTGGGGTCCCACAGACGTATATAAGTTCTAGGTGGCTGTATGAAAACTATGTTAGCTTTCACAAGTGGTGGGCAAACCCCAGAAAGGTTTTGCTCCATCGCATCGCAATGTTCCCCCTTCTTGGTGGAAATTAGTAGTATTTTTCATTACTTTCAATTATCCTTAGGAAAATTTGGTGCTTAATATTTTAGTGGAATTTTAACCATCTATAAGCCATTTTTTAAACAGTGTGTCAAAAAGGCCTGTTCTGCTGGTAGTTGATGGCCTGTTCTGCTGTTGGAAAATAGTAGACTACCCTAGTTTTCAATCTATAACCCGCAAAAAAATCGTAAGAGCCCTGTAATTTAACATAACGGTAGATAAGGTTATTACAGAAATTTATTAATAGCGAAATAAATTACTCCAACAACTTAACTTTTTATTTTTTATTATTTCTTTAAATTTAAATAGTACATACGGATCTATAGAGAGCATAGAGAACCATGTATGTATGTATATTTTTTTTATTTATTTATTAATTTCAGTCTACAGAATTAGTTTCTTACAGACTAGTGAAGACTCTAGTTGAATATTGTAAACAAATTACTCTTAAATCTATCAATACTTAAGTTAAAATCGATAACACTAGAATATGTATTGCACAATTCAATGCATTTAGAAATGGGTTCATTTTTGGCATAATTCGTGGTATGCAGAGCACCAACCAATAGCCTTTTGTTTCTTAAATTACGCGGGGGATTATATTGTCGAAGTACATAAATTGCCCTTCGGTAGTTTACCGGGGCGTACCGGATACACGTGGAGCCCTGGTGCTCCACCGGTGCTGCTGCCGGCCAACGCCCGCTTTGGTGTGGGAGCCCTATCGCTCCCCGCCACCTGCGTGCCGCTGAACGCCTTTAGCCCCGCTGGTGGGTGCTCTGTAGCTTTGCTACGCGCAAACGTTTTTGGTGCGCGGTTCGTACGCACAAATAGGTGTGCTGATGCTCCTGACTGCTGGCACCTCGACTCACAAGTCGGTTGGCGCTAGTTGGCCGGCTCCCGCTCAAATTAAATATAAAACTTGTACTTCTCGGTTTTAACGCGAATGCCGCCAATTTATTTTTCACTTTTTGAATTAAGCTGCAGCTGTCATACATATGACAGAGTCGCATTCTAATATCGTAAATTCTTACACACTAGTAGTAGATTAGCTTTAAGGCGAATTCATATAAGGTGATTTATAGAAGTTTTGTAGGGTTGCAAATTGTCTGCTTTTATCGCATTACAATAGAAAACGAGCAAATTTGTTAAATAAGCGCAATTTATGTGCCCATTGATTGGTTTATAAATAAATATAATGGAGAAGTAATCTCTTTTTTCCTTCAAAGACTGGAGAACTAGCAATTTCCGTCCGGCAATATAGGGAGGAACATAACCTTGCCAGGGCAACTTGCAAATAGCGAATTTGGTGAAAATCTTTTGAACTTTTTCTATTTTGATCGAGTGCACTTCATAATATGGACTCCATATTATAGAACAGTATTCCAGACGGCTTCTTACTACAGATATATAAAAGGATTTTAAAGTTACTGGATCTCTGAACTCTTGAGTATTGCGCCCAATAAAGCCTATCATTTAGAACGATTTAGATACAATATAGTCAACGTGTTTTGTAAACGCGAGTTTGGAGTCAAAAATAATGCCCAAATCTTTTATTTCAGTGCTCCGCTTTATAACGCAACCATCTAATTTTTAGTCAAAAGTTATATCACTACTAGACAGCCTCGAGAACGTAACTACATAACATCTACCTATATTTAGGTTCAAACAGTTTAATGTACACCACTGCTGAAATTCATCTAGATCGAGCTAAAGACGATTACAATCTGAGAGATCACGCACAACTGAAAAGAGCTTAACATCATCTGCAAACATCAGGCAGTTTGCAAAATTAAAACAGTT
Organism: Rhagoletis pomonella; assembly: GCF_013731165.1. NCBI lineage: Eukaryota > Metazoa > Arthropoda > Insecta > Diptera > Tephritidae > Rhagoletis > Rhagoletis pomonella. Next base: position 46,925 of record NW_023458970.1, read on the forward strand.
AGGCAAGTCGTTTATAAATAGAATAAACAAGAGCGGTCCACAATGCGTGCCCTGTGGTATGCCCGACCATGCATTAACTGTCACTTGAGATGTTGTTGGCCCAATTTTCACAAGTAACTTTCTTTGCGTTAGACCCTCTTCATTCGCCCATTTATCAACGCCAGGCACTCAAAATTTTGATTTAAGTAGGAAGTAACAATATTTAAATTTAAAACTAATTTAATAATGAAATAAGTTGAATTATAATCTGAATTGGCATGGCGAATGCCTAACGCTGACGAGATGACATGATAAGATTAGTAGCCTCATGGCTCTTATGGGCAGTAGCGCCGGCGTTTCCAGACGCGCCAGCGTCGCCGCCGCCGCCGATTATTTTTGAAGTTGACCACGCCGCCGCCGCAAAGCCTGTCGGCGTAAACCTCTAGTATGTACATACACACAGTGGTCCACAAAATAAAAGAATTGTGATATTTTGACCGGTTTTGGCATTTGGCATTTGTCTTTTGTTTATTTAATGTTTATTATTTTTTTTATAAAAGTCTAGTATACTAGATACAACAAACACTATATAAATTCTGATTTCAAACTTTGTACACAAATTAGAACAATTCTGCTTATTTTCACCAAAATTTCAAACTTTTTAATCAGAATTTTGGTATGCAGTATAATAGACCATTTAATTCTAGTATAATGAAGTGCAAGTTTCAAGCTGCTATAAAATCCCGTTAATTCTTGGCAATTTTTTTGCTACCAGTGTTCTCCATATAAAAGAAAATTGTCGAACATATTTTTGTATGGAAAAAACGTGACACACCTTCAACCAAAAAAAATTAACTTTTGTGTGCTGTCTGCAAATTTTTTTTTGATGTTGATTGTCGCTTCACCTTCACATATGAAAAGAAAATCTAAAGAATCGGCGAAAGAAGGCCGATGCTGATGCTCAATTTTGTGCCGATACTAGCCGATGCCGATTAATCGGTCGGACTCTATATGACAGGGTGTCCAGATTTTTTAATAAATAAAATAAAAAAATAAAAACTTTTTAATATACAACGCTTTTATAAATGGCCTAAAAAGTAGCAAATAATATTTCTCAGTCCCACAGAATTTGTTTTGATAACTTTTGATTTTGAAATTTTAGCAAAAGTCATTATAAACAATTAATGACATTGAAAACGAAAAACGTGGAGCGCATGCAGTACGAAGCATTCGATTTCATTTACAATAGTCAAACTACATAACATTCTACAGCGAAAGTACAAATTTGAAATCGATTTTAAGCGGCCGTTATTCATATGCCCACATATGTACATACATATGTTACTTTTCATATCAATTCAAGTGTATTACATGCGCCCCACGCTTTTCATTTTCAATGTCATTAATTGTTTATAATGGCTTTGCTAAAATTTTAAAATCAAAAGTTATCAAAAAAATTCTGTGGGAGTGAGAAATATTATTTTCTACTTTTTAGTCCATTTATAAAAGCGTTATATATTAAAAAGTTTTTATTTTATTTTATTTTTTTTCTCCTTTTTAGTCTGGTCTGTACAAAATTTTGCAATAGATATTAAAATAATTCAACTTGCAGTGAAAGAGAACAGAAGACTATGCAAGCACAATGTTGCTTGCTCGCATTTAGTATAAACATACATATGTACATACATACATATAGCAGCAGTTTATTTCATTTAAAGAAATGGCGTGTCGTCCATTTCCGCTGTGACGTATATAAATAGTGCATGTATTTAGGCACAATATTTAACTTCTTCTGGCGGGGCGACATCTAGAGTCTTCTAATTGTATCTCCTTGATATGATGCCTACAACGAGGTTGATATCTAGACTAGGTTGATATCTAGAATTTTCCATAAATAGCTTTGCTACATTTATGGTAGTGCATTCTTTTGCAACCGAGCTACAAAAGAACACTCGCTTAAATAGCGAAATACACGCAAAGCAACAACACAAACTCGGCTATTTATCCGAGCTCAGCCAGGTCGGTTAAAAAATACGCGACCTGAAGGCTAGTGTTGGTAAGTGAAAAAACTGCTCTATTGTGAATTGTTAATGGGAAAGTGGAGAGGGAAATTTTTGCTTCCTTTTATACGTGACGTATATTTTAAAAGAGTATATATATTATGCAAATACCTCGCATAATTACTCATTTAAATAGGTTTTTGTATCTAAATCCTGTTAAACTAATCACATTTTCTTGACAGCTACCAACAGGGTTGCTTAAGTAGCTAAAAGTAAATTTTACCCGAGTGGAGCGTTCTTTTTTCGCTCGCTTACAAAAAAATGCAGCTAGTATAAATGGTGGTCTGGACATACAACATTCAAAGTGGTCTGGACATACAACATTGCAAGTTGATAAAAGCGTTCTAAAATAATGTATCTCAGTCCCATAGAATTTGTTTTGATAACTTTTGATTTTGAAATTTAACAAAAGTCATTATAAACAATTTATGAGATTGAAAGCGAAAAACGTGGAGCGCATGCAATACAAAGCATTAGATTTAATTGACAATATTCAAACTACATACATAACATAGACCTAAAATTTCTACAGCGAAAGTACAAATTTGAGATCGATTTTAAGCGGTCGTTATTAATATACCCACATACATACATATATTACTCTTCAATTTCAAATCAGGCCTATTACATGCTCCCCACGCTTTTCATTTTCAATCTCATAAATTGTTTATAATGACTTTTGTTTTTTGTTATTTTATGGCCTTATAACAATTATATTCAACAATTTTTGATGAGCTTGAGGCCGTTTTTAATGAAAAACTTATTGTGGAAAAGCAACAATAATGTGAAAAAATGGAAGAAGCTATTTCGGAAATCACCACGTTTCCTCATCAGACTTCTTTCAGTAGGCTTCGAACCGACGATCCCACTGACTCAGCCAGTTGCCTATGCACTGTGCTAAGTTCGCCTTGTACATTATCGTTGCTTTTTTCCCACGTTTTCATTTGTTATGCCCACACAATCAAGCGCAGCTATTCCGCTGCAATTCACTTGATCATGTGGTTGTTGGTTTTGTTGGTTTTTGCTAATAATTATATTTTTAACCGACTTCCAAAAAAGGAGGAGGTTATCAGGTCGTCGGATTTTCTTTTTTTTTTTTTATGTATGTTACCGCATAACTTTGGACCACGTCAACCGATTTCGATAATTCTTTTTGCATCGGAAAGGTAGTGTCTCAGAGGTGGTCCCATACAAATCTGGTTCAGATCCGATCAGCGGATCATGAGATATATATATATATATTTTTTTTTTTATATGAGAGTTGAAGTCGGTTTTTTTTTTGCTAAAAATTACTTGTTTTTAGAATGTTTAACTTTTGGGTGTGCTCGTCCGTAAATTATTTGTTTTTTGTTCGAAGCCTACTGAAAGAAGTCTGATGAAGAAATGTCGTGATTTCCGAATCAGCTATCACTTCTACCATTTTTTCAATTATTGTTGCTTTTCCACAATAAGTTTTTCATTAAAAACGGCCTCGAGCTCAATAAAAAATTTTGAATATAATTGTTATCTTACTTATATCTTACTTAATATTATAAATGTGAAAGTTTGTATGTTTGGATGTTTGGGAAATCATCACGCGGAAACGACTGAACGGAATTGCATGAAATTTTGTACGCAGATAGCTTATGGGCCAGATTCGTTAATAGGCTATTTTTTTTTAAGAGTTGCCACCTGTTAAAAAGTTTAATTTATTTAATATGCGGGAACGACTGAATGGATTTGCATGAAAATTTGCACACAGATAGCTTATGACCTACAGTGGAAAATAGGCTACTATTTTAAGAGTTATCACGTATTAGGAAAGTTTAATTAAATTAATACGCGTAAATGACTGAACTGATTTGCATGAAAGTTTGCACACATATTTTATGACCTAGACTGGAAAAAAGGCTACTTTTTTAAGAATTGCCACCTGTTTGAAAATGAAATTTTGGTTTATGACCTGGATTGAAAAACAGGCTACTTCGTTAACCGGTTTTCCGATCAGAACGCAATTTAGTACACTTACTACAGATTTCGGAAGGATGGTCTTAGACTGAAAGTAAGTCCGATAACTCAAGGCCCCTCCCATACAAATTGGTATTTTCATATTACATACATATCTCTGGATGTATTTGTGGGAGAGAACTGAAACTTTGTATAGTGATATCTATGTGAAATTAATGATGGCATTAATCGATTGATGTTTTAATCAGTTAGTTAATACGATTAAGTTCAATCTCATTACAGTTAATCATGATTAATTTTAATCTGACTAAATAGTTAATCGTGACCGCGATTAAAAAATTAATTTTTAATCATTAACTCTTAATTTGATCAAGTAGGTTTGGTGATTAATTAAGTTATGCTGGAATTTCCCTGTGCACACAAAGCAAGCTAATCCGGAATGGCTAAGTCGGGTTTCCTCATCCATCTAAGCAATTTGGTGTGCATTTTCATTAAGATATATACCAACAAACGTTTTACAAACTAGGTTTGTAAAAGTTCCCAGTTTATGTATTACTAATAACAATAATTATAATTTTTTTATATTATGTGCTTTTTATAGGCGTAAAACACAAAATAATTACTATAACTGGTGTTTGGTTTCAAACTCGGACAAACTAGACAAATTAATCAGATTTTATTTTTAATTGGATTAACGATTAATATTTTAAATTAATTAAATGTAATCGCAGCCAGCGATTAACGATTCAAAAAATGTTATCATTAATCGTACAGTTGATTACGGCTAATTAATTTTAATCGTCAAACGCGATTAACATTTTGATCGGTAATTTTTAAACGTTAATCAGATTAACATTTTTCCAACACTGTGTGAAATCATGTTCATATTGACGGAGAAAAACGGACGTTTTTGGAAAAGAGGCGTAGCACCTCCCATACTGACTGAAAGTTTCATATTGCATATCCCTTCAAATGTTTGGGGTAAAGTACTCAAGGTTGGTACGGAAATACATGTGTATGTATGTATGTGAAACTAATACTATACTCATGGAGAAAAATGAGAGTTATTGGAAAAGGTGATGTGGCAACTCCCATGCAAATTGATTTTTGTATGCTAATATCTCTGGAGGTGTTTATTGCAGAGGACGGGAACTTGGCACCGAGATGTGTATACAAAATTAATTCCATACTCATGGAGAAAAATTTGCGTTATTCGAAAAGGGGCATGGTACCTCCCGTACAAATTTACTTTTATACTGCATATCTCTAGAGGTGTTCATGGTAGAGTACTGGACTTGGTACTGGGATATGTAAAATCAATTCTAAATTCATGAAAGAAGATTAGGGCTATAAGAAAAAGGGGCGTGCCACTTTCTGTGCAAATTGACTTTTTCTTGCCACATATCCCTGGAAGTGTTTGTGGAAGAATACTGGAACTTGGTATGGAGTTGTGTATACAAAATGTTTCAATTGCTCATGGAAAAAATGTGAGTTATTAAAAAAGGCATGTCGCCTCCCATACATACTAAAAATTTCTTAATACATATCTCTGGAAGGATAGAAAATCTTTGGAAGTATTTTAAATTTGTTATGGAGATTTATTTTTTAAGTGCCATACTGATAGAAAAAATTTCCTTTAATGGAAAAGGGAGAGCCGGGTTCGGCCTTATAATCTAAAGCTCTCTTGAGGCATTTTCAACAGTAATGAGAAGTGGTATTTTATCAAGGCCAGGTTACTAAATTTGAGTTGGAAATAT
>NW_023458970.1:52767-56006 GCF_013731165.1 Rhagoletis pomonella
AAAAAAGCAACGATAATGTACAAGGCGAACTTAGCACAGTGCATAGGTAACTGGCTGAGTCAGTGGGATCGTCGGTTCGAAGCCTACCGGAAGAAGTCTGATGAGGAAATGTGGCGATTTCCGAAATAGCTATCACTTCTACAATTTTTTCACATTATTGCTGCTTTTCCACAATAAGTTTTTCATTAAAAACGGCCTCAAGCTCATTAAAAATTCTTGAATATAATAACTTTTGCTAAAATTTCATAATCAAAAGTTATCAAAACAAGTTCTATGCGACTGAGAAATATTATTTTCTAATTCTAGTCCATTTATAAAAGCGTGGTACATTAAAAAGGTTTTTTTTAAATTTATTTTATACTTTCTATTCTTGTCTGTGCATTCTTGTGTAGTGCATATTTTTAACTTCTTCTGGCGAGGCGACATCTATCTCTAGAGTTTTTCTAATTGTATGTCTTTGATATGATACCTACGACGAGGTTGATATCTAGACTAGGTGTGCCATAAATACCTTTGCTATATTTATAGTATAAAAATGGTGGTCTGGACATACAACATTGCAAGTTGATAAAAGCATTGTAAAAAAGCGTAATTTTTGAAAAAAAATTCGCCAAAAATCGCCAATATTTTTTTAAATAAAATTCATGCAATCGATTTAACAAATCTTTTATTTTAAAAATGAGATCTTGTTATAATATAGTTTTTAAAACCAAAACGAATATAATACCTTCAGAGGGTAATAATAAATAACAAATCACTTATATAATAGTGATGTACAAACAATTTTCTTTAAAAATACGCATACTTTTAAAAAATATTTGTTTCAACACATTTTGTATTAGGTCTCCGCAATTATTAAATTTATTATAACTCATATTAATTGATTAATCGCACAATCCGCTTTTAAGAGCTCGGCGCTAAAAATTAAGTAAAAACCTACAATAGGGCGAGATCAGCTATTTCCACAATTTTTCAAAATCACCTGTAGTGTCTGAATGATTTACATTTCTTTTGCTGTCAAATATATATACGGTGACCATCCGTTCAGTTTTTTGCAGGACCGTACTCTTATTCAAAGGTCTGTCCTGCGTAGTTTTTCAAAACAGAAAAACCTGAAAATGTACTGATTTTTTCCCAGTGTCCTGCATTTGTCCCGCATTTTATTCGATATTTTAAAATTAACGGCGGGAGCACTTTACCTATAAAAATATAAGCATTGTCGATAACGGATTGATAACTACATGAGGCTGATTTTGAAACTTCAACCAGTCTGCCGTTCTAAATTTGGCGCGGCCGCGGACAATGGAGGATGTTATTTGGTACTTATCGGAGTTTTTCTCATGAAAAAGTCTTCCAACCAACATAGGTTCGAAAGGTATTGATGTGCTCCTTATAAAAATATATAACTTGTGCCGATTTCAAAGAAAATTATTAGTGCTACAAGCGACTAAAGTCGAAAAAAGTAAGATTTTCAATCAACTACACAGTTTAATTTGATTGTTTTTTTCATTATTTTAAAAATTCGATTTATAGAAGATATGTCATCACAGCAAATTTTGATCCTAAGGTAATGAAAATCGGATGGGAAATGTAGATGTTATGTAATGCAACCTGTACAAATTATACATTTTTGTAAAGGGCACATAAATACCTTTACATCGATATTTGAAGAATAATTGCGAAAATACCAAAAAAAATTTTTCTTCGAAAAAAAAATCAAAAACGATTCTTTGAAAAAATGGGTATTGTTTTCGTGTTGAACGACTCAAAAGTTGCCTATAAAATAATCTTTAAAAAGGTTTAATTTTCGTGTAAGCTAACGTTTTTGTTATTTTTATTCTACGTAAATATTTGTAGGTATATTTTTGAAAAATTTGTCCTGCATTTTCAATTCATATTCATGGTCACCGTATATATATAGCTATTTAACCTTGCCCAGCAAAAAATTGGTAATCGCTTTTAGTGGTAACGTGTTCTAGAAGGCATAGCGTTATAATGCCTTCGAATGTTTTCGCTTCATTTAGGCATTGCCGGTAATGCAAAGTAGAATGATCTACAATATTTTATTTTTTTCGCTTCTTTGTTTCATTTCGGGGAATGCAAAGTAGAATGTCCTATAATATTATTTTTTTAATTCGCTTCTTTGCTTTATTTCGGGGAGTCAAAGTAGAATGTCCTACATTTTGGAGAATGCAAAGTAGAATGCTGCATCGTAGTCAGCTGAAGAATAGAATGAATATCCAAAAATTCTTTTTCTACCGTTACTTTCTGTGGAAATTTGTCTCGCATAAAAATCATGTTTTGCTTTGTTCAATTTGCAGCGAAGTTGAAGTCAGTCAATGAAGTGAAGTACAAGAGTGAGAAAGTACAGATTTAAGCTTAATTAAATATGCATGTACGTATGTACATACCGATTTTTAAGTAAAATCTAAATACCTAAATACATATGTATGTATAAAAACTGATTTATAAAAAATTTTAATTCACTTTAATCTTTTAAGACATTTTCTGATTTAAATTTAATATAAATAAGTATGTACTTATCTAGGCATTCTACATTAGTTTCTCTTTAAGGCATTCTTTGTTCGCTTCTCTGGATTCTGTTTATCCATGCGTTCTCCCTTCGTTTGAAGGTAATGCTGCGGGTAAGGACTTACCGCCAATGACATGCCCATGTTAAAATAATGCCTTCTTCCACTTTCGTTTCTGTGGTAATCGTGTTTTTTCTGGGTGACAACATACGGTTTGATATTGGAGCAGAAACTATTAGCCTTCATATAACACTTTATTCATTACGGAAAAAAACGAGCTCAACGAAGCTTGTGAGTGCGGCAAGGATAATAATATGAACTAGTGTTCGCCCAGCGGTTGAAATTCAACCGCTAAAATTAAGGATAGTTTATGTGAGTTGAGTTGAGCTGAAATAAAATTTGTTGGAATGGGTTAAGTGGAGGGGAGTTTAGCTAAGTACTTAGCATAACATAACATAGAATAGCATTAGATTCAATAACATAACATATGTAGCATAACACATCACAATATAACATCGCACATTCTCCAGTTGTATTTCCTTTTTATCCCTATCACTTTCTTCCTCTCTATCTTTGTCTCTATCACTTTTAATGTTTATGTTTATGTTTATCTACACCTTCATATTCATGTTCATGTTCATGTTCATGTTCATGTTCATACTCATCTTCATCTTCATCTTCATCTTCATCTTCATCTTCATCTTCATC
>NW_023458970.1:56016-56457 GCF_013731165.1 Rhagoletis pomonella
TCTTCATCTTCATCTTCATCTTCATCTTCATCTTCATCTTCATCTTCATCTTCCTCTTCATCTTCATCTTCATCTTCATCTTCATCTTCATCTTTATCTTTATCTTTATCTTCATCTTCATCTTCATCTTCATCTTCATCTTCATCTTTATCTTTATCTTTATCTTCATCTTCATCTTCATCTTCATCTTCATCTTCATCTTTATCTTCATCTTCATCTTCATCTTCATCTTCATCTTAATCTTCATCTTCCTCTTCATCTTCATCTTCATCTTCATCTTCATCTTCATCTTCATCTTCATCTTCATCTTCATCTTCATCTTCATCTTCATCTTCATCTTCATCTTCATCCTCATCTTCATCTTCATCTTCATCTCATCTTCATCTTCATCTTAATCTTCATCTTCATCTTCATCTTCATCTTCATCTTCATCTTCATCTT
>NW_023458970.1:56557-59584 GCF_013731165.1 Rhagoletis pomonella
CCCGATAATTTACTTTAAGTATTTGATTTAGCGTGGAGGCCTAAACAGTTATCGTGAAGTGATAAAAATAGCACCTTTACACCGCATTTATTTCGGTGTTAATTTTATACTTTTCACTTCACTTCACGATAACGCAGAACGGGAATTGACCCTCTGATGTTTCATCCGTTTTCCGATTCCGTTTTCGGACGTTTTTCAGATCAATTCTCCCACTAAAGTGTTCATCCGAAACGTATGTGCAGAAAACTATCGAAAATGGTTGTAAAACGGATGCGCTTTCGGCTGTTTTCCTGAAATTTGTCTGATACAATTTTTCGTTGAAAACGATTTCATTATGAACTTCACAGAAACTTTTTCTTTGTTATAGGAAACCAAACAAAAAACAAATTTAAGATTCAGCAATTATTTCAATTTGAATAAGTAATTTTAATGTGTTGCTTGTGACGGAATTCGAACCTGGGACCTCCTGAAAGCTAACAAATAGTAACACACTTCTCTGCACACTCAGCTACTGGCGAATATATATTGTACATGTTTGAACAAATATTTTAAAATTATTGTTTTGAAATAAGATGATGACATTTTTCGGATACGAAAAATGAACAAATATGAAAATCGTTTTCTGAAAAGTACGTTTCTCTGCGGGCTGGGACTATACTTTTCCAATTGTTGTCCATGAACCAATGACTACAGATCACCTAATCAGCCACCGTTGTATTTGTAATCGATTTTCAGAAAAAAGTTTTCGTAGCGTTTTTGACGTTTTTCGGTTTTGTTTACACCGTCTTCTACCTCTTCCTAGTGATTTTTTAGCGACTGAATGTGTTTTCTGCAGCGATTTTAATTATAAATTTTGATATATTACATACATATCTACTTATGATATAAAATAAAGTGCTGTGTGATTGGAACAAGTTTGTGCGTATGTTTGGTTTGCCAAAAGGCGTAAATTTGCGTGAAAAGTGAGTGCACGTTTGTGGCCAGAACGTTGGCATTGAAAAATCGACCCATGGTAATGATATGCGATTGTAAAACACTTTCAATCATGAAAACCATATTTTATGAACTTTTTTTGCTAATTGTCATCAAGTTTCACTTTGTATATTTTATAACCAAGGAACGGATTTTTAGGACCTAAAAACCTATAAAAAAGGCAAAATAAAGTAACGAAATAGGCTGGAAAAGGCAAAATAAAATAGCGAAAAAGGCAGGAAAAGGCACTAGGTATTGTAAAAAAGGCAAAAAAAGGCAAAATAAAATAGCGAAAAAGGCAGGAAAAGGCAAAAAAAAGGTATTGCAAAAAAAGCAAAATAAGGCACTAAAAAAAGACAGAAAATACGAAGAACAATCAAAAAATATATTTTTTTTTGAAATGTTTATATTACAAGTAAAAAGAGAAAAACTATGAACTAGTTGCATTATATGAAAAATTTGCACTTTGTATCTCTGACTATTTTATCCTTTCGAGTTTCTAACTCATAAAACTTTAATCTGTATAGTTGTAGTAACATTGAACCAAAAGATGCATTTTGAAGTTTTCTGGCAGCATTTTCATTCGATTTTCGCGAAGAAAAGCCTTGAATGTACTAAATGTGCGCTCGACGTAAGTTGATGCAAGTGGAGCCCAATTTAAATATGGAACGTTTGAAACGTTCATATTATCAGGAATAAGGGCTTATTGTCTTCAAGCCTACGTTAGCTGAGAAAACGGCTTTGAATTTTTTCAAGACCAATTTGGCAAGAGGTCCCTGCGCTTCTATAAGCCGCATGGGCATGTGTATATTTTTTAATCTTAAAAAAAAAATGTAAATGCTATAATCACTTTTTAAAGGAAGAAAAGGCAAAAAAAGGCAAATATCTTAAAAAAAAAACAAAAAAAAGGCAAATATCTTAAAAAAGACAAAAAAAGGCAACATCAAATGTGTATATGTGACCTGGTCTACGGAAAGGGGGCTTAGGTGTCAAAAAATCAATTTTCACTTTTTGGTTGATTCGGATGGAAGATGAGATGCTTTTTCACGTGGTGAAAAGCAGAAAATCCTAACTTGCTTAGAAGTGTAGAGAAAGAAACAGTAAACGTCACTTCTTCAGTGTTACTTTTTTAAATGTTCCACACTAGCAACTTACACGATGAACTATAATAATATTCCGACCAACAACAACACTTACTGGACCAACAACAACACTTACTGGACCAACAACAACACTTACTGGAGTTCCGGCGCGGAGAAAAATTAACGAGATAATGAGAAACTGACGAAACGAGTTGCTTACTTTTAACAGGTTTTTCACAGAAAACTAGTTTTCGCACGTAAGCTCCCTTTTCGTAGACCAGGTCACATATACATAATTTTTATGACTTAAAATTTCTTATATGTGCGTGAATTTTCGCTTTTATTAAGGCTTAATTTTTTTTCCAAATATAGTTCAATTTTAGATTTTAATGTAATAAAGAAAACTGAGGAAGACAATTTTTGAATTTTTTATCCACCAAATATATTTTTGTTTGCGCTATGAAATTATGAATCTTCGAAAAAGAATATATTTCTTCACAAAAACAAATTTAAGTGTTATTTGTTTTGTAATAATAATAATAATAGTGGCTTATTTCATCAAAATTTCAACTTTTTATTCTGAATTTTAAAAAAAAATTTAGGTATGCAGTTTTATACCAATGAAGTGCAAGTTTCAAACGGCTAAAAATCGCTTTGATTTCTGAGAGTTTTTCTTTGGTGACGGATTTTTGCACTTTTTTTCATATACATAAGTATAAATTTCTTATGAAATAAAACGCGGAAGACCGTCAGCAACAAAATTTCAACGCAAGTTTTTCTAAAGTGCGCTTGTTGTATTAAAAAACCCAAAAAAATAGCCCTAAAAAAATTCTCTAAAATCAACGCGATTTTTTACCCGTTTGAAACTTGCACTTCATTGCACTAAAATTGTATGGGCTATAAAACTGCGTAGCCAAAAACTTTCCAAAAGTTCAGAATAAAAAGTTGAAATTTTGATGAAAATTTGTTGAAT
>NW_023458970.1:59684-80352 GCF_013731165.1 Rhagoletis pomonella
CCCAACTGTTTGTCGCCATTCCATCGGATAGAAATATGTGGAAGCAATGACCGATGCCACCGCTGCGACGAAAAGCACCATACCTCCCTGCATATTGAAGACTACGGCGATCCAAGGGAAACGACGGAAAATCACCCCGATAACGACGGCGGCTCTGACGGAGCGATTTCGCTCTACGTTTCCGACCAAACGACGTCATGGGCGAAGCAGGTAGAGGTGGAAAGACGGGAAGAGATAATCCCTTCACCACCAGACGGCGGCTTGAAAACCCGCAAGATTCGACCGCCGCTACAGCACGAACTTGAAGCAGATAGTCCCATGCCAGCAGTGCTCACACACACACAGCCAACGGGCGGTCAACGAAATGACGCGGAAACTAGTCCTTTTCGCTCATATCGGCGCGGAACCAATTCTGGCCACCGAGATGACGCGGAAACTCGTCCTTTTCGCTCATTTTGGCGCAAGCGTAATTGCAGCCAGCGTGATGGCGCGGAAACTCGTCCTCTTCGCTCGTCGCGTTGGCAAGCAATAAGGGCCGCACGACACCGACGTGGCGACCGTTCCTCCCTCACCATCCAACGCATTCCATCGGGTGGATTCCGGACAGGCAAGTTAAAAACAATCGCGGTTCCAGCACCAATAATGCGCTCATTCGTAGCCATCGCCCCAACCGCAATTGTACGGATCGAGTCAGGCGGCCGACTTCATCTGGTGCGGGCGTTGATTGACTCTTGCGCCCCCAGCAGTACCATCGACAGGGACCTAGCACGGGAGCTTCAGCTCGAAGTCAGCAACGCCCGCGCGAAAACATGTTCCCTCGTGCTGCGAGGAAAGTACGGGGTCGCGGAACGAGTAATTACTCAGGCCAGGCTAGTTACGCGATACAACCGACTCAGCCCCGCGGCTAACATCGACCCAACGATAGCGACGCCGTTTCAATTTATGCGTCTGGCGGATCCACAGTTCTATCGGGCCACCCCCACTCGACTAACACTTGGCGCTGATGTGTACGCCCAGGTCATGGTATGTGGCACTCCGCCAACAACGATCGGCGGTTTACTGGCGCAAGCTTCCATGTTCGGGCTGATTATATCAGGAGCTCACCAAATGTGACAAAACAGTTAAAATTTTATATTTAGTATTCATGAATACATACCGAATTTAAATAAAAGTGCAATGAAATGATCAACCACACCTTTTTTTCCTTATTAGCTTTTTCTTCCATTTTTCCCCGTAGCTAGAGATTGCAAGGAGGACCGGAGAACGTGCGGACTAGATCCCCGGGCAAGGACCAATCTGCGGCAGAATTCACAAAGTTAAAGAACATAATTTACAATGTAAATAAATGTAAATGTAAGGTGTGGTGGCTGAACCATCTTTGAAACGTTGCTTATAGCAAGGGGGCCGGTATGTTTAGGCCTCCACGCTAAATCAAATACTTAAAGTAAATTATCGGGTGTACCACCCTAATGTTAATTTAACAGATGCACACACATACACATTCGTATGTGAAACAAGACAAAAAGAAAAACTGCACTTTTCCTGTCAGTGCACTTTCGTTAAATTTCCCCTGAAAACGGAACTCTTCAAACCGTTTAGAGGGTTCGACTTCAGTTTCTAACTTTTTAAACTTTCTATTGGATTTCAATCACCAGCGATTACGGACGTTCCGCCACCACACCACTTCATAATCAAGGTAATATTGTAAGCCCCCTTGAATTTTAATATACCTATTAAATAAACCGTCAAACTTAATTGTATTTCAAACTAAAACCTGGTGCTTTTGTTTTCTTATTTTTCCAATAAAAAACACTGGTGCACTTATCGAGTCTATACCCATTAAGTCGCCAGGGTTTTTCATGGTCCTTCGAGCCAGGAACTATAATTAACCAGAGCAAAGCAAATACAGTCCACTGCAGCTAAACAAAGGCGCCATTCTTTGAATATACCAGCGGTCAAGGGTCACTAGCGGTCTCCAGATTATTACATCTGCGCATACAACCGTCCGCCAGCATCAACTGGAGAATTGCCACAAACACCAGCGTGAAGTTACAATAAGTCGGGAACGTACCACATCAGTAGACAACACCCAAATTAAGCACCAGCACCACATTAAAAAACATTCAGGAGTTTTAAAGGTATGTGGTTGACATTTCAAATTTCTTGCACATTCTCGTATACGTAATACGGCAAATATTTAAAATACCAAAAACCTGCGCATATCCAAAATTATCGCGAGTGATCTTGTGGAAATCATCAGTGCATTGATATCACTTTTTGTGTTCTTTCGCACTTAATTAGTAAATAACGTTGTGAACAAATATCTGCAGCAATACACAAGTGTGGGTTAGAGTAGATTTTTCTGTGCTTAACACCACCTCAGTTGTTAGTGTAACCTTAATTTATAGCGAGCACACTTTTTACAAGTTTTTTTTTTTGTTTTTTTTATTATATTTAGTTTCGTGTTTTCAAAATCACTTATTCAAATTTGCAAAACATCGATTTTATTATTTTTCACATCGAGTTTGCTTTCAATATTTTCAAACAATCGTGTTGCAAGCATTTGTTAATTGGTCAAATCATCGGCACTAACAACAATTCACTGAGTTGAGGATACATAACCTCACTTGTGACTGCACTTGTTACACACATTTGGTTTCACATTGGGACACTTTTTAACTTCTGCAATTCTGCATCCACAAGATCACTTTGAACGATTAATCAACAAAAATAATATCTGCGTAGCACAGTTGAATTATTTCACATTTATACACAAATATTTCGCTGAGAGTTGGGTGGCGAGTATCAGTTCCTGTAATCTTAGAAGTTTTTCATTAGTGTACGCGAGTATACATAAATACATATATTTACATACATATATTACGCTTGATATTTAATAAATAATTTGATATCCGTGCGAAATTGCACCTAAATTGCGGTGTTAACTTATTTGATTGTGGTGGTTTATTCGCTTAAAACTTTGGGAAAGTTATAATTTTCGAAGTGCTCTCGTAACTTATTTTCATTAGGATCTTAAAAATGGAAACATTT
Source organism: Rhagoletis pomonella (assembly GCF_013731165.1). Classification (NCBI taxonomy): domain Eukaryota; kingdom Metazoa; phylum Arthropoda; class Insecta; order Diptera; family Tephritidae; genus Rhagoletis; species Rhagoletis pomonella. Next base: position 62,736 of record NW_023458970.1, read on the forward strand.
ATCCGATTAGCTGATGTTGTGCCTGAGTTTGAGGCCGACTACAATAGCATGACTGAAACGGAGCACACAAAATACACTCTTGCCATCCAGCAAGAGGAACTGAAAGCCATGTGGAGGAAAGCAAAGATAGCGTACGAAGAGTATTTAAGTTCAGGTGCGGTAGAAGCAAAATCAGCCTCAGTGAAGGCTAAGTATAAAAGTACCTATTCTACTTATCTGCGCTGCATGTCGAACATGGCAGAACTCCATGCGAAGCTCGTCAAAAGTGACAAAGATACCGAGGATATGTCGGCCAGAGAACACAACATCCATCTCCCACCGTGTGATACGGATGTGTTCAAAGGCGATTATCTCTCGTGGCCTACATTCCGTGACATGTTTACGGCCATTTATATCAATAATAAGCGCCTCACTCCTGTAGAAAAGTTGTTTCATTTGAACCAGAAAACTCAGGGGGAGGCCAAAGAGATAGTTAGCAAATGTGATGTTACAAACGAGGGCTTCAATACTGCATGGAAAAACCTTTGTGATAGGTTCGAGAATAAACGCATTCTAGTGAATTCGCAGATAAAGATTCTTTTTAACCTAGAGTCAGTAGAAAGTGAGTGCGGTACTTCATTAAAAAAGTTACAGCGAAATATTAATAATTGTTTATCGGCTTTGCGATGTCATCAAATTGACGTATCCAATTGGGACGCCATCGTTACATATCTCTGCTCCACGAAATTGCCAGAGAGTACGTTGGCTCTTTGGGAACAAACAATTGAAAATAAAACCGAAATTTCCAAGTGGGAGGATATGGATAAATTCCTCTCTAATAGGTTTCAAACACTTGAAACAATATCAGATATTAAAGCTGTAAAACACCCTCGATTTTCAAAGCCCCAAAATAGCAAAAACAATGAAACTCAGAAAAGGCACGGGGCCTACCAAGCAAGCGTAGCCAAGATTCTGTGCAAATTTTGTAAAGGCAATAATCACAAACTGTCAAAATGCCAAAAATTTCTTAAAATAACAACGGCAGGCAGAATCGCCTTCATTAAAAATAATCATGGTTGCTTGAATTGCTTATCTTCTGGACATACTGTGACTAGGTGTACATGCTCATTTAATTGCAGCGTCTGTCACCAAAGACACCACACGCTCCTTCACATTCAAGCATTTCAGCCAAAAGCAACTATGAACCAAAGGCATCAAACAAACGTATCCGATGGGTCAGAGAACATCGCGTCAACTTCTGCTCAAGCTCAGGCAAGACACGATGCTACCAAAGCAAACAAAGGACCAACCCAAAATGTCCAATCCTGCTTTGCTAATACCAACATAGGAATTCTATTAGGGACCGCCCGAGTCAATATATATTTTAATAATACAAATTTTTCGGCCCGCGCTCTAATAGATTCCGGATCGGAGTGCTCTTTCATTACTGAAAGACTTAAGCGTAGGATTAATCTGCCCTCGAGGAGGATACAAGCTCAAGTATCTGGAATAAATAACACAGTCTCAGCTCAAGTAAAAGAGGCGTGTTTCATACAACTGCGGTCACCAATTGACCCACTGATCAATATAGATACCACCGTGTTGGTATTACCACAATTAACTGGAAATCTACCGACTTGCCAAATCGATGCTAGGACTAAGCAAGCGTTTCCAGAGTTAGTTTTAGCAGACAAGAGATTTTTTGTAAGTGAGCAAGTTGATCTTGTCCTCGGTGGAGACATTTACGCACAAATAATGCTAGGCGGTATAAGGAAAGACGTACTGGGAACTCTTCTTGCTCAGGAAACCGTCTTCGGCTGGATTCTCACGGGTCAAACTGACACAAGTACCCCAGCGAATAAGTGCGTATCATTTTTTAGCGAAATAAATTTAGACAAACGCTTAGCGTCCTTTTGGGAATTCCATTCAATTCAATTCAATTCAATTCAATTTATTAAGTCTATGATTTTTATAAATCTTACAGACTAGCAATGCAAAACTTACAGACTAGAAAAACAAATCTTACAGACTAAAAAGATACATGCGTATGCTATTAAATATAATATGAAGCTAGTTTAGAACCAAAACATGACCTCGAAAGTGCGAAATCCAGATCAAGACTACAAAAAATTTTATTAAATTCTGCGAGAGCCCTCGAGATGGGATCAAAATTAAAGTAATTAGCTCGGATTATCTTGACATTAAACGGATAATGCGCGCGGAGAGTTCTGCGCGGGACATTAAAATTTATTTGTGCTAAAAGTTCCGGACAGTTAACCAAACCACAGATTAGGTCATAAATAAACATCAGAGTTTGAATAGAACGCCTGGACGCCAGTGACTTCATGCTTATGAGGGCACAACGGGCACTATAAGATGGTAATGGATCAGAGAAGCGAAGCGGTTGAAGAGCAAATCTGCTAAAACTTCTTTGTACTCTTTCAATTCTCTGAGAATGAACAGCATAAATCGGGCTCCATATTATCGATGCATATTCTAATTTCGAGCGCACTAAGCTTTCATATAAAGTTTTCCTGGTGTATGGATCTTTGAAGTCTTTGGCATATCGCCGCAAAAAAGCCAAGTTACAATAGGCCTTTGGTAAAATAAAACTTATGTGATTTGAGAATGTAAAGCCTGAGTCAAACATTACTCCAAGATCAACAAACTCACTAACAGTAGAAAGGTTGTCATCAAAAAGTTTATAAGTAGACATATGGATGTTGAGGGTTTTCGAAAGCTTCATATGGAAGCATTTTTTAATATTAAGCCTTAAATTATTAATAATACTCCAATTAGCTAAGTTATTAAGATCGTCCTGTAGCAGGACAACATCTGAGAAGCTTGCTATGGTTCTGAAAATCTTTAAGTCATCTGCATAGAGCAGATAATTCGAGTTCCTAAAACAAGATTCAATATCATTAATAAAAAGAAGAAATAGAATTGGTCCGAGAATACTACCCTGAGGAACCCCAGATGTGGCTACGAAAGAATAAGACTTAGTGTTCTCAATTTCCACAAATGATATTCTGTTGCTGAGATAAGATCTAATCTAGCATAAAAAGGTAGAATGGAAACCCATTTTTTCGAGCTTGTACAATAGTATACTATGGGTAACAGTATCGAAAGCCTTAGCAAAGTCTGTATAGATAACATCTACTTGTTGGCCAGTCTTAAACGACGAAACGCAAAATTGTGAAAAAGTAGCGAGGTTCGTAACCGTGGATCGACCGCTAATAAAACCATGTTGACACTCATCTATGGAACCTTTAATTGCAAACAATAACTTCTCTTTAACTACTTTCTCAAAAAGTTTCGAGCAGTTAGAGAGTTTCGAGATCGGTCTATAATTAGCTACATTATTCTTGTTGCCAGATTTAAAGATTGGAGTGATAGAGGCTATTTTCCATCGGTCAATAAACTTACCACTCGCTAATGAGAAATTAAAAATATAATACAGAGGTTTGCAAAAAGACATACTGCATTTCTTCAATATAAATGACGAGAGTCCGTCAGGATCGCATTTTAATGAGGTTTTAAGGGCAGCAATACCATTGATTACGTCAGTTTCCGAGATTGACAAGGACCCAAAACAGACCGTTTTAGCAACACCGGCACAGAAACTACCAGCCGTATTGCTTGAAACAAAATTTAATTTGAAAAAATCAGCAAACAGGTTTACAGAATCCAGTAGGCATTCAGAAGATGCACCGCAATAAGTCATACAAACCGGAATATTAGAACAACCCTTCTTAGGGCCGTTTTCTGAAGTAACCTTTAACTTTAACGCTCACTTTATATTTAAAGGTTGGATTAAAAATAAAGCTATGTATAAAGTTAAGCATTTCTGTTATCGGTTTTTGACGAATATATGTTTCTTGGTTATAAACCAATTTAAAACCGATAATAAAATGCTTTACTTTAGACACAATGATAAATTTTAATGCAACCTTTAAATATAAAGTGAGCTTTAAAGATACAGTTTACTTGAGAAAACGGCCCTTAGAACGAATATATTTCCAAAAAGCTTTAGGGTTTTCCTTCAGCTCATTTTCATACCTAGAAATATATTCTTTATATAAGAATTTATCCAGCACATTAAAATCTTTACTATATCTCATATAATTTTCCTTATGGAGGTTATTATTAGAAGCTTTATAAAGTTTAAAAAATTTGTTCCTAAGATTTTTCAATTTCTTGAGGCGCTTGGTATACCATGGAAGTTTATGCTTTCGCTCAGGTAGTAAAGAAAGATTATTAGTAAAGATTTCATATATATTGCATAGGAAAACATCGAAGCATTCCTCAACACTTTTCGAGTGGAAGATAGATAGCCAATCCACTTCGAGAATTTCAGCATTTAGGGAGTCAAAGTCCGCATCACGAAAATTAAAACTAATATTGGAGATTGCACTTGAACTTGAAAGAAAATTAACAAACTCGACGGAGAGAGAAAGTGGAACATGATGCATATCTGATTTACATATCGGGAATGTGGATTCAGAGACTTCAAAGGTTAAATTTTCATCAACAAAAACCAGATCCAAGAGATTATGTAATGAATTGAAAAACGAATTAATTTGGGTGAGATTAATACTAAAGAGGCTATCAATGAAATTTATTTCATGCGAGCTATTCACATTTGTGGGCGTTAAAATACCGTTATTAAGAAAATTTAACCAAGTAATTTTGCTCAGGTTAAAGTCTCCTAGGATACAAAAATGACTGTCTTCATTTGCTTCATAAAGACTCATAATATTGCTTATATGAGTAGCATATAAAGAATCAGCGCTAGACGGTGGTATGTAAGATACACAAAAATATATTTTGCCAAGATTACCAAAAATGCATACACAAAGCTGATCTAGGAGAGAATCATCGTTTTCCAGCTGAACTAAAGATGAGCGAAGCTTTCGAGTTACTGCGATTAAAACCCCGCCCCCTCTTAAGCATTTAGTCTTAAATGCGTCTCTATCCTTGCGATACAAATGAAAAAGATTAGGATCAAAAAAACTCAGCATCAGCAAAATTACTGTTTAGCCAAGTTTCAACAATTACATATACATCAAATTCACAGCGAGAGGTGGATAGAAAAACCTCATTAGCTTTTGTACGCATTCCCGAGATGTTTTGATAATAAATATTTAAATTAAAAATGTTTTTATTACAATCAGCACTAGAACTAAAATTTAAGCCGCTCATTGCTCCATTGGGCCCAACTGATTGCCCTCCACTATCAGTTGGCCCTCGCCGTTTTTTGAACGAAAATTAAACGGACGCACCGCAATGTTTGTAGGCCATAACTCGGGGACCAGCAACTTTGGAAGCCAAATGGGATCGACACCCAGCTTGAAATTTACAAATCGCAGAGAGATAGGATCCACGCCATTCTTAACCAGTGGAATACAAACGATGGCATTTTCATTAATTCCAGTATGTCGAGATATGTGCGCTTTCAATTTCTCGGAAGTAACCGAGGCAGAGAATGGCGAAAGATGCAGCCATTCCCTTTTCGATACAGCGCTAATATCACTATTTATGCCCGACCCAACAACCAAAGGCTGCCCAAGCAAGCGCGAATTACCTTGAGTGGCTCTGATGTTGTCATTCTCCATGACTGCATGGAAGATATCCCAAGAAATAAGACCTACAACAAAGATGAAACCTATTGCGAGGAACTTTATAAAAGCACTACTAAACGGAATAAAGCAGGCAAATATATTGTGTCACTGCCGTTCAAACAGGATTTTCCAAATAACGTACGATTAGGTCCGTCACTTAAGATCGCTTGCTCACAATTTTTTCGAAGTGAAACGCGTTTAGCAAAGGATCCACCTTTACAAACAGAATACAATAGGGTCTTGTCTGAATACGAGACATTGGGCCACATGACTCGGATTCCTGAACATATTCCTGGAGACGAATGTGAGAACTACTTCCTACCTCATCATGCTGTCAGGAAAGAGGAAAGCACTACCACCAAAGTGCGAGTAGTCTTTAACGCATCGTGCCCGACTGCAAACGGAGTCAGTCTCAACGTCATCCTCCACCCAGGTCCAGTCCTGCAAAGTGACTTGACAATTTTAATATTACGGTGGAGACTATTTCAATATGTGTTTAACAGCGACATCGAAAAGATGTATCGCCAAATTTTATTAAACCCTGATCAAACCAAATATCAACGTATTGTTTTCCGAAAAAGCTCAAGCGAACCAATTAATTTATATGAACTGAACACGGTTACCTTCGGTGTTAATTGCGCACCTTACTTAGCAATTAGAACCCTACTTCAATTAGCTGACGATGTAGAGAGTTTATATCCTGTAGCTTCAGATATATTGAAAAAATGTATGTATGTCGACGATGTTTTAGCAGGAGGACATACCATCGAATCTACCATCAAAGCTAAAGACGAGGTATCAATGGTTTTACAATCTGCTGGATTCCCGCTACGAAAATGGACATCCAACTGCGAAAAAATACTGGAAGGATTACCCAAATCACACCTTCTAAACGAAGATTTTTTGGATTTTGAGGACACCAGTACCGTCAAGGCGTTGGGCATCAGATGGAATGCCCATTCTGATAAGTTTTATTTTACTGCCAAGCCATTGGAGACTGAGGTTCGCTTTACAAAAAGAGCAATACTTTCGGCTATTGCAAAATTATTTGACCCATTAGGATGGCTCGCGCCATTTGTAGTTACAGCAAAAATTATAATGCAAGACATTTGGTTGGAAGGAACAGGTTGGGACGAAATTGTCTCAACTGCATCGTCCGATCGTTGGCAAAACTTTGTAGAGAGCTACTGCCACATCGACAAAATTCGTATTCCTCGTTGGGTATACTTTTCTCCTACAGATAAAATAGAACTTCATGGCTTCTGCGATGCCTCAGAAAAGGCATACGCAGCCACTATTTTTCTTCGGGTTCAAAAAGCGGAAAAGGTATTTATCAATCTTCTACTGGCTAAGTCCAGAGTGGCACCGGTCAAACCTATTTCGTTACCACGATTGGAGCTGTGCGGTGCTGTTCTGCTTGCAGAACTTGTTGAATCGATCGTTAGCAATCTCACTTTAGGCCAGTTTACCACACATCTGTGGACAGATTCGACTATTGTCCTAGCCTGGATTCGAAAACCTCCCTGCTCATGGTCAACATTTGTTGCCCATCGCGTAACAAAAATCATTGAGAAAGTTGGAAGCCAAAATTGGCTCCATGTGGATTCAGCATCAAATCCATCAGATTTAGCTAGCAGGGGTATTATTGCGCAAGAATTGGTAGCCTGTTCATTGTGGTGGGAGGGTCCTTCTTGGTTGCAAGAAGAAAGAACACAATGGCCCACACAGGAAAAGGACTATAAGACACAGTTAGAACAAAAAAGGGTACAGGTTCATGCGACCACGGCAGTCGATATTAGTAATGATATTCTTGAAAGATTTTCCGATCTACCGAGAGCTTTGAGAGTTCTATCATACGTACTGAGATTTTCCCAAAGAACTCGCCGTAACACTAGAGCTTCATTTCAAGCGGAATCTTGTTCGATTTCAGCTGATGAAATCAAAGCAACGACTCAACGCTTAATAATTATCTGCCAGAAGCAGCATTATGGTCAGGAGTACTCATCACTGAGATCGGCAAAATTAATAAGTCCAAAAAGTGAAATCTTGTCCCTGAACCCATACATCGACAAGGAAAATATAATTAGGACAGGTGGTCGCCTTGGAAAATCTTTAGATCTCGCTTATAACGAGCGCCACCCAATTATCCTTCCATATAATAGCAACTTGTCTCGTCTTATAGTCCAGTTCGTTCACAAAGTATCACTGCATGGTGAGAATCAGCTTATGTTGCGCTTGATTAGAACGCAATATTGGATCTACCGAAAACGGTCGCAAACGCAGCTTATGGGCATTCTTCCTAAAGAACGCACCACATTTTCACGCGCGTTTACTAACACAGGTGTCGACTTCACCGGACCTTTCGACATAAAGAACTACAACGGACGAGGTTGCAGGGTGTCTAAGGGGTACGTATGTCTGTTTGTGTGCTTTGCAACCAAGGCGATCCATTTGGAAGCCACCTCTGATTTAAGCACACAGTCATTCTTGGCAGCATTTGCAAGATTCGTGGGGAGGCGAGGGTGCCCAAAAAATGTCTACTCCGACAACGGTACCAACTTTGTCGGAGCTTCGCGATCGCTAAGATCAGAATTCAAAGCCTTTATGGCCGAAGCCCGCAATAACACCATAACAAAATACACCCATCAAATGCTTACATGGCATTTCATTCCCGCCGCAGCTCCCCACATGGGTGGATTGTGGGAGGCGGGAGTCAAAAGTTTTAAATGCCACTTCACAAAAATCGCTTCAAACTATAAATATACATTCGAAGAATTTACGACCCTTCTATGCAGAGTTGAGTCATGCCTCAACTCGCGACCCCTCAGTCCCTCTTCAAACCAACCCTCAAACTTAGAGCCACTTACTCCAGGTCACTTCTTAGTCGGCGGGCACCTTCTTGCTCCTCCTGAAATCGACGCTGATGAACACCGTGCGTCGATTGTGAATCGTTGGCAAAGACTGAAGGCTCTACACCATACGTTCTGCAAGAGGTGGAAAACAGAATACCTGTCGGAACTCCAAAAGCGCAATAAGTGGAAATACCCACAAGCCAACTTGAAAAATGGAGACCTCGTCGTTATTAAGGAGGACAACCTACCACCTGACGAGTGGAGATTAGGTAGAATCGTTAACCTACACCCAGGTTCAGATAACCGCGTACGAGTCGTGGAGGTCATGACCGAAAGAGGGCAAGTCACAAGGCCATTAGTAAAACTGGTCTTATTGCCGCCATATAGAGAACAGGATGAGGAACAACCCAGCAACTCTGTCTCATCATCTACGTCGTCGTAAAAACCATCGCGAATTCCACTTCTCATATACCTATCAGTTCCACTACCAAACCCGCAACAAAAATATGCAGTCTGCTACACACTGCATTGGCCTACATAAATACTTATGTAATACATATAACATCATGTCTTACAAGTCGTCAACCAACAAAGTACCGCAAAACCGAAACGCATATGCGTGTTTTACAAATATCATGGAGTCGTAAGATTCCTTCGCAGAGATTTGGAACATGAAGTCACAATCAAAATTCGATAACGAAATCAAGAGTCAAACAAATCCCCGACTGTTATCCTTTCTCATTTACCAATTTTTTAAGCTTTAATGTTGAATGATCTTGCGAAACTCTTTGAATACTGTAATTAATCAGTAAGTGAAATGTTTCAGTATCCGAAATCAAACAAAATTATCGAATTCCGGCTGTAGACTGCATGCGTTCAAGAGACAATTTTGTGAAGTAATCTTCAGCACATAAATGATCATTTACATATGTACTAACATAAAAACGTAGAGCCGAACCTCAAAAGAGATTTGTACAAGGATTGCGCTGTGTTTAATAGGCGTGTTTGGCACGCCTACACACAAGACTTCGCATATGAACCGTTTCGACGGTAATAGAAAGAATTTTGGAATACCTTAAAGGCAGCATGATTTTAGAGAAAACTAATCGGAACTTTGTTTGCATACAAAAGCATAAAAAAAAAAAAAAACGAAAGTTTGCCCCAATCAGTTTACTAAGCAAACGTAAGAAAATTATTGGAGTTCCAATAGTTTATTCCAAACATAAAAATCAGGTTTCTTTAAGGTATTTACTTTAGGTTCAAAAGAGGGTGTGTTGCATTCGCGTAAATTGTATATAGAAAATACCTTCACTTAAGAAGGCCTACCTGACTTATCTTCTGGGATAATTTAATCGCATGATCTTTATTTTCAACAAAAAAAAAATAATAATAATCAACCCAGCCTAATGTGCCTATGCAGATCTTTTACACAAATGAGAATGAAAGTCCCTACCAGAACAGGTTATCCAGACTACCATTAACATTTTTGTTTTTCAAATCCTAAACGCAAACGCAAATTATTACGAAGATTTACAATAAACAAACGTAGGAAGAGTTTAGAAACTTTAAATTCTGATTTTTACTAGGATAGCTACCCAGTTTGTTCTGGTAAAGTTATTCCATTCAACAAACTATTCAGTGCTACATAAACATTAAACAAACAAATAAATATTAAAGCCCACAATCATATGTGAACTATTAATAAATGGAGTCACTTACCCTAACCCGTTCGACGTTGGTTGACTTGGGGGAGAGAAAATTCACTACCGCGCAGGCAACGATATCGATAAAGAAACAATAATAAAGCGATGCTGGCCATTCCTCTCTGGTTTAGTTAAAATACAGATGATTGTTGTTTTTGCGCAACGCTGCCGCAGTACTGCACGCACGAACTGACAGTCTGTCAATGATCAAGTTTTGTTTCTGACCATTCGAGTAAAACTCGCATAATTTGTGAGCGCCACGGTATATCGTTGTGATCAGTGAGAAACAAGGCGGGACGACTCCTGACTTAGATCGACGATCTCACGTACTGCTTCATGGTGCTCTGTCTGCAGAATTTCGGCACATTATAGGTGACATGGCCATGGTGTCTTGTTTGCCGCTTTGCCTGCCGTTTCCACACACACTCTAAACCGTTGCCTTGTTGCTTTGCTTCACCGCTTTGTAACACCGACGATTTAATTTGATTAAATGTTTAGAGAATAAACAAGTTGGCGTGAGATTTCTGATTCAGATGACGAATCGGAACGGATGCCAACTAGCAGTGAGATAAACGATTTGCAGCAGTTGAATGTGCAGACAATCGATTCCTCTTCTGCTGAAAAAGGTTGTTGACGGTTGCCGTGGCACCGGCCCTGGCAGCATCTGAAAAAAAAAAAAACGTTCGGATAGTAGAAACGCAAAATTCAACATATTTTTCATGTCCTCGACTCGTCCCACAACTCGCGCACATCTATCCTAAGAAGAAATTGCTTCCAACTTGATGGCCGTCTTTAGAGGTTTTATGAATGTACAAAATTGATTATTATTCTATACATGCGAAGTTGGAACGAATTTAATTCACCGCTGGGAGATGACGGAGACATGAAAACCATGAAGTTAATAATATTATCAATTCGCCCGCAATCGGTAACTTCACATATCAGGAGTCGATTGTCTCAACCTTCATAAGCACTCTCATAAGCGCATAGCGTACCCATCCTTCAGGTCAACTGGGTTTTGACTAACTGATTTGATTGATTTGCTAATAGGGGTTCCAATGAATGGTGTGTGTTGTAGGTTTGCGCGCGGGAGATAAGATAATGACAGAAATTCTAATGTATTTAATCACATTACCGATCCTCTTCCACACACACATACACATTCAACCCAAACACCGTGAGGGTATTCATACCAAAATTTGCTACAACACTACATTTATCAAGTCAATTTTCGCTTCACTTGTGCTACTCTTTGACAAGTATTACGTTCGTTCTATAATCTAATCTGATTACCGAATAAAATTGCGTTAGTTGTACGGCTATTAAAAGTTTACTTTGTCATCTTACTTTCTACCGCCTCGCTGCAATCCTGCCAGCCTACCACCAACCGTCTTCACTGCAGTTTTTACTGCTCCATTTTGTAGCTCACCGTCGACACCTTTCGGCGTATTATCGAATGTTGAGCTACGTATCAGCGTTTGCTTCTTTTGCATTTGTTGTTGCTGCTGCGTCGTTCGTTGACCCACTGTAGTCTTGGGCGCACTTAGTGCCGGCGACGACTTCGTTTGCTGCGACTTCAGTTTACTCACCACTGCAGCAGAGCCACGTGCTGCGCTGACGCGCGGCGCCTTCTGCTGGTCTTGCCGTATGCTTTTTGCGTCATTTACGCGCTTCCAAATATTGGCGATGCGACTTTGCGCTTGATTGATTTTTGCCACTGCATTTTTTGTAGCATGCGCTGCAGCTGTTGTGGCGGTATCACGGCTGTTGAGATTTGAATTGCTGCGCGTAGGAAGCGTCGTTGCCGATACGCGTGTAATGCGCGCTGCGCTGCTGGTGACACGTATGGCCGCATTGCTGTTGGAGCGCTGGGGCATGGCGCCGCTTGTAACTGCACTAGCTGTTGCGATTACTTTACGGTGTTTTGGTGAGCCTGATTTCGCAGCAATCGGTATTTTACGGCTGCTGGCTGCCGGGGTTGATTTTGAAGTAGTCACGGGGGCGGTACACTTTGTTGGCAGCTTTGAACTGCGTTGCGGGCTGCCGCCAGTTGTAGTTGTAGTGGTTGCAGTTGACGGTAAAGTCGCTTTCACATCTGACACAACAACTGGAACTTGGCACGTTGCAATCGTCGGTTCGTCCTGCACAAATGTGCCTTGTCGTTCGAGTGAATGTTGTATCCTTCGCGCTACCGCTATTGTGGGTCTGCAATTTCTTCGGCGTTGTTAACCGCGTTCCAGTTGCATCGGAAGTATTTACATTGGTGTCGCGTTTGCGGCACGCATTTGGCAGCGCTGTTGCGGTTGGAGTCAAAGTTTTATGGGTGGCAACACGCGTTTGTGGCGACATGTTGCGTTGATATTGTATGCTATAGGGTGAAATGTAAGCTGGTTTCTTACGACCACGCACCGCTTTCTGCTTATCATCTGGCACATCTTCGGTCCCAGCTAGCTCAATTGGATTGGCAATACGTGCGCGTGCCAGCGGCTTAGCCACCGACTGCTCCTCCGATTCACTATCATCAGAAGTGTACTCCTCGCTCTGGTCATCATAATTTTCAGCGATGCCATATGCTTCATGTTGGTCATGACAAGACTCGGTTTCGGAATTTTGATCGCATTCAATACTAGTACAATCACCACCATCTGGAGCACCTCTCACCTCTGCCGCTTCTGATTCTGTCGCGCCGTTGGATGTGCTAATAGGCATATTTATGAATTTAAACTTTTGCGTTATTGCGCGTAGTGAAGAAATATTTTCCGAGGGGCTGTCGTCGGTGGAAGTTAGAGAATACGGTCCGGCCGATTCTTCCGCGATGCGACGAATTCCCCATCCATCCTTCAGGTCAACTGGGTTTTGACGTGCAAGGATGGGGTGCTTAATTGCGTGAATGGTATCCGTGACATATTTCTAACGGAAGCTGAAAGTAGAAGGTGAAAAATATTCAATTAAAATATTGTTGACAAAAATACACTACTTACCGTCTCGTGTCATTCAGGAAATGCTTGACTTAGGCTGCAATTCGATGAATGAAATGTCAACAATGATCGTAAATTTACGCTATGTGAAAGCAACACCGCCTCAGTGTGGCACAGGGTATCACAAAAAAAAAAAAAATAAATAAATAAAAATAAAAAAAAATCAAGACTCCTCCACTTCAACAACCACGACTGAAAACGGAAAGGTCGCGCTATATGCAAAGTAAAGTTTATTTTATAAAAAGCATGATTGTTGTATTTTATTCGGAAAACCTCAATTCGAGCTCATCCCCATTGAAAGAACGCATTAAGTGTTGTTTTCGAAACCTCGATAACTTTATTGAAACTTTGTTAACTAATTTGTAAATTTGTGTCATTTCTTCGCTCTCTAAAAGGACTATGGATTCGGGTTCACAAAGAATCCTGTACAATATATATATATATATATATATATATATATATATATATATACATATATATATACACTTATTTTAATGCGACTTTGTACGATAGCGCCCCCACGCAACTGATGAGCTTTGCTTCTAAATTGTTTTTGTTACATATGTTCGGCACCGAATATCGAAAGTCCCGGATACCTTTAAAATCGGTACCGAGTAGGTATGAGTACTCATATGTGTTGACTCATCAAATCTCGAATGTAAGAACGTAAGTTCAATTTACGCTCTTGGTTGACAGCGCAGCCAGGGTTAGGACTCCCCTACGATCGGTAAACTGAAAATCTACTACGCAACTCGATACCGGCGAACTCCTTAGATTTGCTCGGGACAAAGCAAAGCTTATTAAATATGCATTTCCTTTTAATAAAATCATGAGTTAATCAATTTTGAAGTGCCCTCCAACTTAGGAATATCAAAATAAATCATTAAGTTGTGATACTACCAAGCACATTCATAAGCACTAGCGGTTGAACCGATTCAGCGAAGTCCCGCACCATGCGAACAAATAATGAAATGGTTTATTCTTTCGGGTGGGAGGCCAAGGTAAACACACTATAGTCATTCTCTCACCTAGTGTACGATATAAGCGAATTATTATTCAGCCACTATACACTGCAGGGCATGGAATTAGTCCTCAAAAAATAAAAAAATAAAAATAATAATAATAAAGTAAAATAAAAATAGTAATAAGAAATGTAAATCATTAGCAACTAAATATGCGTATGTATATATGTATAACTTGCCACCCAGCTAAGGTTTTAAAATACACAATGAACCATAATTGTGCATACGGCGATAAAAAGGGGGTTTAACTTTACAGAATGCCTCGCTTCACGGCCACCCGCACTAAGACCGAAAAACGTGTCGATCATTTTAAGATTCCTTGTCGGTTGTGCGGTAACAACCACGGAGTACGACTCTGCCCCATATACCGAGGGAAATCCGCAGAGGAAAGGTTGCGGGCGATTTTGATACATCGGTACTGTCCCAACTGTTTGTCGCCATTCCATCGGATAGAAATATGTGGAAGCAATGACCGATGCCACCGCTGCGACGAAAAGCACCATACCTCCCTGCATATTGAAGACTACGGCGATCCAAGGGAAACGACGGAAAATCACCCCGATAACGACGGCGGCTCTGACGGAGCGATTTCGCTCTACGTTTCCGACCAAACGACGTCATGGGCGAAGCAGGTAGAGGTGGAAAGACGGGAAGAGATAATCCCTTCACCACCAGACGGCGGCTTGAAAACCCGCAAGATTCGACCGCCGCTACAGCACGAACTTGAAGCAGATAGTCCCATGCCAGCAGTGCTCACACACACACAGCCAACGGGCGGTCAACGAAATGACGCGGAAACTAGTCCTTTTCGCTCATATCGGCGCGGAACCAATTCTGGCCACCGAGATGACGCGGAAACTCGTCCTTTTCGCTCATTTTGGCGCAAGCGTAATTGCAGCCAGCGTGATGGCGCGGAAACTCGTCCTCTTCGCTCGTCGCGTTGGCAAGCAATAAGGGCCGCACGACACCGACGTGGCGACCGTTCCTCCCTCACCATCCAACGCATTCCATCGGGTGGATTCCGGACAGGCAAGTTAAAAACAATCGCGGTTCCAGCACCAATAATGCGCTCATTCGTAGCCATCGCCCCAACCGCAATTGTACGGATCGAGTCAGGCGGCCGACTTCATCTGGTGCGGGCGTTGATTGACTCTTGCGCCCCCAGCAGTACCATCGACAGGGACCTAGCACGGGAGCTTCAGCTCGAAGTCAGCAACGCCCGCGCGAAAACATGTTCCCTCGTGCTGCGAGGAAAGTACGGGGTCGCGGAACGAGTAATTACTCAGGCCAGGCTAGTTACGCGATACAACCGACTCAGCCCCGCGGCTAACATCGACCCAACGATAGCGACGCCGTTTCAATTTATGCGTCTGGCGGATCCACAGTTCTATCGGGCCACCCCCACTCGACTAACACTTGGCGCTGATGTGTACGCCCAGGTCATGGTATGTGGCACTCCGCCAACAACGATCGGCGGTTTACTGGCGCAAGCTTCCATGTTCGGGCTGATTATATCAGGAGCTCACCAAATGTGACAAAACAGTTAAAATTTTATATTTAGTATTCATGAATACATACCGAATTTAAATAAAAGTGCAATGAAATGATCAACCACACCTTTTTTTCCTTATTAGCTTTTTCTTCCATTTTTCCCCGTAGCTAGAGATTGCAAGGAGGACCGGAGAACGTGCGGACTAGATCCCCGGGCAAGGACCAATCTGCGGCAGAATTCACAAAGTTAAAGAACATAATTTACAATGTAAATAAATGTAAATGTAAGGTGTGGTGGCTGAACCATCTTTGAAACGTTGCTTATAGCAAGGGGGCCGGTATGTTTAGGCCTCCACGCTAAATCAAATACTTAAAGTAAATTATCGGGTGTACCACCCTAATGTTAATTTAACAGATGCACACACATACACATTCGTATGTGAAACAAGACAAAAAGAAAAACTGCACTTTTCCTGTCAGTGCACTTTCGTTAAATTTCCCCTGAAAACGGAACTCTTCAAACCGTTTAGAGGGTTCGACTTCAGTTTCTAACTTTTTAAACTTTCTATTGGATTTCAATCACCAGCGATTACGGACGTTCCGCCACCACACCACTTCATAATCAAGGTAATATTGTAAGCCCCCTTGAATTTTAATATACCTATTAAATAAACCGTCAAACTTAATTGTATTTCAAACTAAAACCTGGTGCTTTTGTTTTCTTATTTTTCCAATAAAAAACACTGGTGCACTTATCGAGTCTATACCCATTAAGTCGCCAGGGTTTTTCATGGTCCTTCGAGCCAGGAACTATAATTAACCAGAGCAAAGCAAATACAGTCCACTGCAGCTAAACAAAGGCGCCATTCTTTGAATATACCAGCGGTCAAGGGTCACTAGCGGTCTCCAGATTATTACATCTGCGCATACAACCGTCCGCCAGCATCAACTGGAGAATTGCCACAAACACCAGCGTGAAGTTACAATAAGTCGGGAACGTACCACATCAGTAGACAACACCCAAATTAAGCACCAGCACCACATTAAAAAACATTCAGGAGTTTTAAAGGTATGTGGTTGACATTTCAAATTTCTTGCACATTCTCGTATACGTAATACGGCAAATATTTAAAATACCAAAAACCTGCGCATATCCAAAATTATCGCGAGTGATCTTGTGGAAATCATCAGTGCATTGATATCACTTTTTGTGTTCTTTCGCACTTAATTAGTAAATAACGTTGTGAACAAATATCTGCAGCAATACACAAGTGTGGGTTAGAGTAGATTTTTCTGTGCTTAACACCACCTCAGTTGTTAGTGTAACCTTAATTTATAGCGAGCACACTTTTTACAAGTTTTTTTTTTTGTTTTTTTTATTATATTTAGTTTCGTGTTTTCAAAATCACTTATTCAAATTTGCAAAACATCGATTTTATTATTTTTCACATCGAGTTTGCTTTCAATATTTTCAAACAATCGTGTTGCAAGCATTTGTTAATTGGTCAAATCATC
This sequence comes from Rhagoletis pomonella, assembly GCF_013731165.1. NCBI lineage: Eukaryota > Metazoa > Arthropoda > Insecta > Diptera > Tephritidae > Rhagoletis > Rhagoletis pomonella. The sequence continues at coordinate 79,897 of NW_023458970.1, forward strand.
GGCACTAACAACAATTCACTGAGTTGAGGATACATAACCTCACTTGTGACTGCACTTGTTACACACATTTGGTTTCACATTGGGACACTTTTTAACTTCTGCAATTCTGCATCCACAAGATCACTTTGAACGATTAATCAACAAAAATAATATCTGCGTAGCACAGTTGAATTATTTCACATTTATACACAAATATTTCGCTGAGAGTTGGGTGGCGAGTATCAGTTCCTGTAATCTTAGAAGTTTTTCATTAGTGTACGCGAGTATACATAAATACATATATTTACATACATATATTACGCTTGATATTTAATAAATAATTTGATATCCGTGCGAAATTGCACCTAAATTGCGGTGTTAACTTATTTGATTGTGGTGGTTTATTCGCTTAAAACTTTGGGAAAGTTATAATTTTCGAAGTGCTCTCGTAACTTATTTTCATTAGGATCTTAAAAA
>NW_023458970.1:80452-85058 GCF_013731165.1 Rhagoletis pomonella
TGGCTGCCGGGGTTGATTTTGAAGTAGTCACGGGGGCGGTACACTTTGTTGGCTGCTTTGAACTGCGTTGCGGGCTGCCGCCAGTTGTAGTTGTAGTGGTTGCAGTTGACGGTAAAGTCGCTTTCACATCTGACACAACAACTGGAACTTGGCACGTTGCAATCGTCGGTTCGTCCTGCACAAATGTGCCTTGCCGTTCGAGTGAATGTGGCGCTGCCGCCTGTTGTATTGTTGTATCCTTCGCGCTACCGCTACTGTGGGTCTGCAATTTCTTCGGCGTTGTTAACCGCGTTCCAGTTGCATCGGAAGTATTTACATTGGTGTCGCGTTTGCGGCACGCATTTGGCTGCGCTGTTGCGGTTGGAGTCAAAGTTTTATGGGTGGCAACACGCGTTTGTGGCGACATGTTGCGTTGATATTGTATGCTATAGGGTGAAATGTAAGCTGGTTTCTTTAATTGTCGGCAACGTGATAATAGCATTTTTAGCGACGGCTTTGTAACCGATACCATACTTAGATCTAAATACTGCAACTTCGATTCGAACTTCGTTTCGGCATGTAGAAAGTCACTATCGAAGATGGGATGATTCAACTCGGCTTGCGCTAAACGTAGAATTACTACACCGCGTGTTAATATACTTTCCAGGGCACCAGCCCGCAAATGCCGTCCTCCTAAGTCCAGACGCGTCCAAAGCGACTCATCACTGGCACATCTACCAAAACGTCGACAAACATAGCTGCAGCGTATTAACGCTTTTTTAGGAAGCCATTTAAAAATTTGTAAAATAATCTCATCCGACAACGAGCTAAAATGATCCTTTCCATCGTTAACATGATCACGCAACTGTTGTTGTCGAAACAAGAAGAAATTGTCATATAAAGCCATATGTGGATGCTGCTCATTAGGTTTTTGCTTCTGCTGATGTTGGCTTACATTTTGAACTTGCCTCTGCAACTGCTGCTGTTGAAGCTGTTGTCGCTGTTGTTGTTTGATTATAGTTATCTGCTTGCTGGTTGAAGGCATGGGCATGTAATTGGATGCATATAATATAGGATTGGGATTTGTTGAGTTATTTATTGTAGCGATGCCATTACCTCCTATGCTCTCATGCTGTGAAGCATTTCTTACTGTTCGATTATGGTTGTTGCCAGAAACTGTACCCAACGGACTGCGTGTGCTTCTGCCTGCTGAAGGCGAGTTGGAATTCGAATTTGTAACATTTGGTTGTGATGCAGACGCGGACGACGAACTACTGCCTGCACCCACACCAAGTATAGCGACTTTCCTATATTGAGGTAATACTTTATCTACATTTTTAGATTGACATTGTTGCAGCAGCAACGTTTGTTTGCTTTCGTCACCAAAGGAGTCTAATGTATTGTTGTTATTATTATTGCAATGTTGATGATTTGCATTACTACACTCGCGTTCAATATGGCTGATGTTGGGGCTACCTATTATTGTATTATTTTCACTGCTAAGCGTACTGTCTAGCGTACTGTCCAAATGTCGGTAGGAAGCAATACGATTGTGACACATCTTTGGTGCATCCAAATTTGGAGTAACCCCATTTGAATTTTCATCTGCACTCGCACTCAGAACAAGAGCAATTGATGAAGCCGCAGATGATGAGCTCTCTTCCGAGTCAGGCATACCAATACCCATTTCCTCCAAATATTCTGTGGTGAGAGTACTTGGTGATTAGTTTGTTTCAATTTTAGCTAGTTTCCAACTGTTGATGGGAGTCGTTTTGACACGTTTTCTGAATTCTTCAATTTGCAATCTCAGCGAAGATCCACCTAAACAAAAAGACTGCAGATTACATATACTAATACAAACGAAAAAAAAACCTGCACCGCCTTTTGTTTAACAACAAGTAAAATTGACGGAAGACAGCACATCTTCGGTCGCAGCTAGCTCAATTGGATTGGCAATACGTGCGCGTGCCAGCGGCTTAGCCACCGGCTGCGCCTCCGATTCACTATCATCAGAAGTGTACTCCTCGCTCTGGTCATCATAATTTTCAGCGATGCCATATGCTTCATGTTGGTCATGACAAGACTCGGTTTCGGAATTTTGATCGCATTCAATACTAGTACAATCACCACCATCTGGAGCACCTCTCACCTCTGCCGCTTCTGATTCTGTCGCGCCGTTGGATGTGTTAATAGGCATATTTATGAATTTAAACTTTTGCGTTATTGCGCGTAGTGAAGAAATATTTTCCGAGGGGCTGTCGTCGGTGGAAGTTAGAGAATACGGTCCGGCCGATTCTTCCGCGATGCGACGAATTCCCCATCCATCCTTCAGGTCAACTGGGTTTTGACGTGCAAGGATGGGGTGCTTAATTGCGTGAATGGTATCCGTGACATATTTCTAACGGAAGCTGAAAGTAGAAGGTGAAAAATATTCAATTAAAATATTGTTGACAAAAATACACTACTTACCGTCATGAACCAAAAAGACAAGATCAATGGACAAGATCACGACAGCAGAAGAGTGGCCCGTTATAATCGCACTTATGAAAAAAGTAGGGCGATTTTGACATAAGCCGTTTGTTTACATTTGTTCGTTGTTTACAATTTGGTGGTGGCTTTTTACTGTAATTTTCTTAATTTTCGCTTGTGACAACGTGTGCACACATAAGGTAAAGAATAATTTAACACAACGACATGATTTATAGGAGAATTTGCATAATAAAAATTATTATTCATGCGTTCAACAATTACGCGTTTTTTTTGTTCTCTTCGTTGTTTACTTCTTACAACAAAGATGGCGTCGAGATTTCAACTGCTAGAAAATAACATGATGCAATAATGAAAGGTGTTGTACGTTGTGACAGCTCGAAATCGAACTACCTTAGGTCAATTTTGTATTTTGGAAGTACAAGATAAACGGGAATAAAAAAAAACCTTTTAGTTGAAAAAGTACTAAATTGTATGCCTTCTCAACAGCGTTCCGATTATCAGAAAAGGTATATATATGGCTTGGTAGTCTCGTAAAATTGTAGATAATTAAAATAATAAAATTAGGCGTGTTTTTATTTACAGGAATATGATAATATGCTTAAAATTTTCGAGCTGATGAATACCCAGCTAGAACAGTATGGCTTATATAATTCCTTTTATGAGCCGTATCACTAAGAAAATTATCCCTTATGAATTTGAAATGTGTCCCTTATATTGTACAGGCCAAAAAGAGGAATTCATTTACGTGTGATCTTTTGTCCCCCTCTTTCATATAGGCTTCTTGTGCGCATATATCAGGTTTCATAGCTGTTGACCATACCAATAATGCCTCATGCTCAGTTTTACTTGATCAATTCGTGTTCTCGAGAAAAAAAATTTCACGATTCAAAAATCTGAGTATAGCCGTCAAATTCTTTTCTCAAAATTTTGAAAATTCTTTGTTTTTTGCCCTATATTTGCTTTGTATGGTATTTTCAACAAAATATAGGCCAAAAACGATAAATGTTCAAACTTTGGAGAAAAACAATTTTTCAGATTTTTGGATCGTGAAAATTTTTTTTCTCGGAGAACACGAATTGATCTAGTGAATCTTAGTATGAGGCATTATTGGTATGGCAAACAGCTATCAAACCTGATATAGTCGCACTAAGGTTTTTTTGTGTTATACAAGGGATACTTTGAGGAATCATATAAGGAATTATACATTACCCAAGTCCACGTATATCCAAGTTCGTGTCATACAGCAAGCATTGACTACTTTTTAAAAATTTGTTTATTTGTTTTTGAAATTAACGACATATTTCAGAATTTGTAATTAATACGTTTAATTTAATTTAATTTGTATTATACGTTATTGCATCATGAGAAAATAACTTTTTTCTTTCTTTCCTTAATAGGGCATTCGCACGAGGCGATTTTACAGGCAACAAAAGTTGAATGCAGAGTTGAATGAGAAGTTGAAAGTGAAAAAGTTGCTATCCCTATTCAGACGAGGCGATTTTCAATTCAACACGAATAGTTATTTACATTATTTAAAATGAATTTAAATCGCAAAATTTTATCAATTGGCGTAAATTTGGTAAGCCAAGCGTTCGTAGAAGTGCTTTTAGCGAAGCTGAAAGATAAAATAAGAGTAAAAAGTAGAAAAGAAGAAAAAGTATGTATACAGAACAGTGTTGGCATTTTTGGTACAATTGTACTTGTTTGATACAATTTCATTTACAACATACTTTCCTACTACGCAGTACTTTTTAGTACAATTTTGTAATCAATACTAAATATATATAGCTCTGAAAATTCACAGCAAGAAATTTTTTGTGTTCTCTTTGGTTCGCCTGTTCGTATTTACCTTTGTAATTTTGAAAAATGGCTTCAACGAACCAGTATAATATAGCCTAGTCAAATTTTTAAAGAAACTTTTCGATACTAAGTTTTATTAAAACAAAATGTCGAAGTCAGCTTCATATAGAAACAAAGTCTTCGTTAGTTATAAGAAGAGATTTTCGTAAATATAATACCTTTACGGCACTCACATATTGACAAGATTTTACTATTTATTTTATTATTCTTTAATTTTAATTATCTGTTTATAAAATATAATGTATTCTTTAAGAAAAACTGTACAAACCTAAGATTA
>NW_023458971.1:0-51030 GCF_013731165.1 Rhagoletis pomonella
GGAGTATCTCCTCAATCAACGGAGGCAGTACCTTGTTCGAAAGACAACAAAGCAATACCTCATAACCTAAGCCTCTTCATTTTTATCCACATATATATGCGCATTTGGCCGCTGTAGTTAATTGGCTAGAAAGCCCGGCTTCCGACTAGCATAAAAAATAAGTGCATTTTTATGTGTGGTATATTTTTTTCTCTGATTGCGATGCAATTTTAACGAACGTATTTTTATCAAAAATAAAATAAAAAATTCCAACAATTATTGGGCCAATTCCATACAAAAAAGCTGTACTAAATATTTGTCGGATCGCAAAAATTATATTAAATTCGGATTCCTCTCACCATTAATTATATGGAACTTTTAGTATTCTCGTCGCTCGGGACGGAGGAGACGAAAGCAACTTTCCATTATTCAGTAATAATTATATAGAAATATTTAATTTTATTTCTTATACAGTAGAATCGCGGAAAAGTTAACTCGCGCAAAAGTTAATCGCTCGGCTAAGTTAACCGCATTTCAGCGTTCACGTACCGCTTTTGGGTTAACTTTTCTGAGCTTAAAAATTTTGCAAACCGACCATTTGTTTGGCAACAAAAACAAGCCCGATCTCAATTTGTTTACGAGTATACCCCGAATTTATCTTTGTTGTCAGCGTTTGAATTTGTGAGTTGTGCATTGTTTATATGTTTAAAGAATGCCAATAAAGAGGAAAAATTCATAAAATTAAACCTTCATCAAAAAGCTGAGATAATGAAATTGATCGAGTATCTAAAGCAGGCATCTCAAAAATAAAGAAAAAACGTGGCGAGCACATATGAAGAGCAAACAAAAGAACGCTCCATAAAATTAAATCTAAGTTTCTTTTTCGTAATGATAAATACTAAGTCATTGAAATAAATGTAGCGTGTTTTTTCCTAAAAACTATGTTTATTATTATTTATATATTTTATTTTTAAAACCGCTTAGAAAAGTTAATAGTTCTAAAAAGTCAATGTAGTAGTTTAAATGTTAACTTATTCGAGATTCGAGTAATCGTTATGGTCTCTGTCGTTTTTTCTTTCCTCGTGCGGTCTTCGGCAATATGTTGCGCTCCGAGAAGACTCGATTCCCAGGCTTTTATGTTTTCAAATGCTGGCTGGGATTGTATTCTGTAAATGTAAAGGACATTTCACTTAAAACCGTTTGTATGTAGCAATAGAAAAGCAAAAGAAATAAAGTGACTGCTGACAGACTCAGCATACCCATCTTACTTGTGACCACATCACATACTTTTGTTCATGAGGATATGAATGTCACTGATTGCGAACATTTTGAGTGACACATGTGATCGCACACTCGCCAGTACGGTTGGACATGGTTAGTGTCTGTGATTGGGGAGTTCGGGTATGGGTAGAGAGCATTTTTATTATTTATCAATTATGCACAAGCTACATCGTTCACTTGTATTTACGTATGCACAAAAAATTAGCTTTCAGCCGACCTTTCGTTCATTCGTTAAAGTTTTCAACTGTCGCCAGTATTTGCTTTAGAGCTTTTGACATTTTTAAAACACACAAAAATATAAACAAGAACAGTAAAAGTTGCAAAAAGTGAGGCAAACGTAAGTAGATTTAGGGTGGGTTTAATGGTATTTCATGTCCAAAAGTCTGCGAGTCAGTTATTTCCATACATGCATACATACATTCACACATGCATATCCTGTAGGACCTCGGAATAGACTTAGAGCACACCACAAACTAGACTGCAAGTGATTGTAACTAGTCCAAAGTTTGGTCCAAGAACATGTAAAATTCTATTTGCATTTAACATTGAATGTCCTAGGCTCGGACCAATTGTCCGCTTCTGCATTACATTGTAACCAATTTTGGGGGGAAAAAAACAAAAATAAAACTTGCGCCAGCTGCGATTCGAACCGGGGTTCTCAGATTTTTTAAGCGGATACTCTCTCTACATGCCAACGCCGCACATGAAAATTCGTTGACTAAGTGCCTAGATATCAGCAAATCGTTAATTATACCCATTGTCCGTTACTGCATGACATTGTAACCAATTTTAGAACAAAACTCGTTATGCATTACACTCGAATCACTTTTAGTACAATTCACCTGTTTTACGTTACATTGCTTTAAATTTTTGGACTATCTTTGGTCTAGTTACAAAACTACTATACCTACGACTATAGTTTTCGAGCAATTGGACCAATCTTTCCTTCAGGGTATATACATAGTATGTATGCATGTATGTACATACAACGTAGGTAGCGTGCATGCAATGAACACAATAGGCAGGAGATACGAGCACATAAAAGCGAATATCGAGCGGTAAGTTGGCCCGATCCCTTTAGGTCGGAGGGGCTAATGATTCATTAGGTGAGGTGACACTTTTAGCCGCGCATTAAAAATTCAAAAACGGTATCTGATATCTGATGGGTGACACACTAAGTGACTATTTTGAAATATAATGGTTGAGGTTTGGTTTTGTGGTAGGCGGGTATATTCACATTGAAAAGATGCGGTAATTTGTTTTGATTTTGTTTAGACATTTGAACATTGCAGGCTGCAAAGAGGAAAGTTTGCTCTTGGAGGATTGGGGGAGCTTTTATAGCATTTGAGGAAAATGGTTAATTTGGTTGCAACTTTGTCCCCGCTGTCACAATATGTCACTCAAGCGAAATTAACATTTGGAAAAATTGGTACATTGATTTTATTATTATTTTTTTTTTTTTTAATTTCAAGGGAAATGCTCAACATGGGGCTATAATTTTTAATATTCTTAGCAATCACACTGTGCTTGCATTGAAAGGTTTAACGAAGGTCAAATATAGGCATCTGACGACATTTCATGCTAAACTCCTTGAGATTTGTCATTCAAAATTAGGTTTCAAAACGTAGTGGACTGTAGGTACTTAACCCTTTGTTAACACTTTCTAAGCTAGTCATCCAAAAAAAATCAAAGCTCCTTTTTTCACGACTAAACATATAACTTAATAAAACAGTGGTTCCCAACCTTTTCCAACTGGCGACCTGCTTTTCCTTATCATAATACCTCCACCGTCCATCGGCTCATTTCATCTCATTTCATTTCATTTATTTCGTTAAATACATTAGCGCATTAAGCTTTAATCTTTTATTGCGCATTATAAAGAACAGATAAGTACATGTGAATATTAGAATAAAAGTATATAGCAACAACAATATGTGTAATAACAAATATAGAAATATAAATATATAAATATGCAAGAATGCATAAACGTAATTACTAGAGTACAAACAGAAATTGTATAAAGCGTATAAAAGTAAAGAGAAAATGTATAACCACCTCATTATGCGACATTATCAGTGAAATATTCAAAGATAGGTTTTTTGGAATTGCTTTCGCAAAGCGAGTCTTTTAAAGACAATAGAAGGGAGTTCCAAAGTCTGACTCCATTAACAAAAAAGTCTTGAAGTGCTTAAATAATTAAACTTTGGCAATATAAAAAAAAGGCGCGGGTGCATTTGGAAAACTTAAGCTTTTCATATAGATACTCCAGCTTTTTATAAACAAGCAATTTAAACATAAATATACAATTACGAGCTTTTCTAAAGTTTCTTTCTCGAGTTTCTCAATGTAGATAAATGGCCAAATTACCGTACGTACCTAGTGGCATGGTTAAATGCAACATCGAGTTTGTGGAGGGAATGAGAGTCTAGTTTGCTGTACACTATTTCGAAATACGTAATTTGAGGAACGATAAGGCTTGAGACCAGCTTTTTTTCGTGTCTAAGGGTACGAAAAGTGGGGATAGGGTTCGAACGCTATTGAGTAAGTATCGGTACTGAGAGTATAAAAATTATTACTTTAATACTCAATAACTTATTTAGTGATTTTACTCGATAATTTGCAAAGTACTCGTAGTATCGAATACTTTTTAAAAACCACACTTTTTAAATTTTTTCTTCCATTGGCAACCCAATTTTCTTTGCTTATATGGATTACTATGATTCAGTTTTGTCCATCACTTAAAATAAACTGAAATTGCGTGTAGTCTGTTGCATAACATAAACCAAATAAGTTAAAGTTTAATGGCCTTATTCATAAAAAATAAAGTAGGTTTAAAGAGCTTAATAAAATGACATTTCCATACATTTTTCAGTTTATAAGCCTTTTTTATTTTTTATGAATAAGGCCATAAAACTTTACGCAAAGTTCACGAAAATGCAGAATTTTTAGAAACTTTTTGGGTATGCATTGAAACTTGCACATTATTATACTAAAATTGAATAGGCTACAAAAATGCATACCCAAAATGTTTATAAACATTTCTTAATAAAATTTGAAATTCGTGAAAGTATATATAATAATAATATTATTCAGTGCTCACGCAAATTTGTGTTCCTTTTGCTAAAAAATGAAAGTACACAACTTGATTTAAAAGAAATTATAAAATTTAGAGGTCGCTCAAGTCCATTTTTGTTTTGCTTAAAACTACTCGTCCTTCAATCTGTGCGCACGCGAAATTACTCTGGAAATTTAAGTTTTGTAAGATCTTATAATATGCTTTCGAGGCCGCTGAATACACTAGGGGAGGATTTTACGTTCATTACTTGTCGAGATATCGGCAAATTACTGAACCTGAATCTAGATGCGTGGCTGATGCCTGTATTTAAAAAACGTACCGCTTTCAATTTTCGTACTTTGGAAATTTTTTCGAGGTGTTAATTGATATTTTCAAGGTCGCTGAGTGTGCTGAACTAGTTTTTTTCGAGGATAAAACATTTTTTTTCTCTAAGTCCCAAATGTCGACAAACATCTTAAAAAAACCTAAAGATATGAAAAATATAAAATTTCCTCGATTACGGGAGAGGATAAAACAATTTTAATTTTTTAAATAATTCAGCCTCACTAAAATTTGTGTTCATTTGACCTAACAGGAAAAAAATCACGACGTCGCACAGTGTTTCGACTATATGGAGGCAGGTAGAAAAAAGTCATGGTGACAGTTGGTAAAAAAAAACCGGTTTGACTTAGAGAGTAAAAGTCATAGGTACCAAATTTTACATTATTTACTCACCCCCCTTCTTCACGAACGATACATTTCCAAAAAAAATACGGGAATTTAGCGCTGAACCCATTACAGAAAGTGTTTCTTTTTCAATTGTAATTAATTATCTAAATGTCGTGGAATATTCAGGTGAATGATAAATATTTATTTTCCTATTTTCTTACCAAAAAATTTACTTTGAAATGTAGATGCTAAAGATTATTAGTAAAAAAAAGTGTGAGTACCGGTCCGTCAGGTCTTGAAATTAGACTAATATTTTAGAGAATTTTATGTAGTTTTCAAATATATAATTTGATCTTTACGCGCGACTTTGCAAATATATGTAATTTTTAATTTTCTTAATTTTTGATTTTCAGCTTCTTTTTGCATAATTTAGCGAAAAGAATTTTTCAAACAATGAAAAAATCCCACCAGATATTGGGAAAAAAGCGAGTATTGACACCTAAGTCATTTTATTGTATAACCTTTGTTTTCTGAGAGTGGAAAGCAGAAAACAAAAATTATCCAAAATTCCATCACATTTAATGACTGGGCCCACATTTTTTTTGTGAGTTTTGAACGTTATAGTAATCCAATCTTCCCCATATTTTATATTTAGGTTTTTCTAATAAAATAAAGACTACAAACTAAATTTCATCGAAATCGGATGAGATTTAATGATTGCGCCCACAAGAGTAGAGGGCGTGGCAATTATTCCATCTTTACAAAATTTCATACTTCTCTATTTCTAAGTAAAACTAGAGAACATGTCAAGTTTCAGTGAAATCGGTGCAGGTGTACTATTATTTCCATCTGCCTCCATATAGTCGAAACACTGTGCGTCGCTGGTAGATATTATTAAATTAGTTTATTTTATTATTAGTTTTTTAGTTTACTAGTTTAGTTTTAAATTAGTTTTTATTAGTTTCTTAGCTTATTTTAATTTTTTAGGTTTTTTTTATTTTTTTTTTTATATTTCGGGACCTAGCGAAAAAACTAGTTCAGCACACTCAGCGACCTTGAAAGTATCAGAGAATATCTCGAAAAAATTTGCAAAGTCCTAAAATTTAAAGCGGTACGTGTTTTTAAATATCGAAGTCAGAATTTCTGAAACGGGCCACTTCAATTATGTGATAGTTTATTTCCAATCATTAGTGGTATTTTTTCATAGCTATTGACAATGCACACAATTGTCTAACTTTGATTAAAAAAAAAAATTTTTTGCTTACATGTCGACAAGTGTTTTTTTTTTGTCCTTTTTACTTCAAAATTCAATTACAAACGATGTAATTGACCGATTTTGACAGTTCAGCTGTCATTTTCATTCTTATTAAAAACTATTCAAGAGAATAGGTTTCATTTATTTAAAAATAATTTTTTAGGGTAGATGTTTATAAAATTGTTGGTAAAAATACGAAAGTAATAGTCTTCTCCACCACTTTTTCACACAGAAAACAAACCACATATACAAAAATTTACGCTCTAAAATATTCTGTTGAAAAAAAATGGTTCGCAACGGGGAACCCTGTTATTTTTACTTGAAGGCTGACGTGCAATGCAACGAGCGCGTTCGGACTAATTGTGGTCAAGTGTGTCTGCAACCAGCGTGCCATCACCGGTTTACTTGCTTTCATGTGACAGTCAAAAATAAACAGAATCTACCTCAGTGCCTTGTTTGTTTTCTGAATATTATAGGTATTTGTTCAATAAATGAATTGAAAAACTATAATTTTAACCGACTTCACAAAAAGGAGAAGGTTATCAATTCGTCGGAATATATTTTTTTTTTTTTGTATGTTACCGCATAACTTTGGACCAGGGTTGTTGCGAATATTCGCATTCGCATTCGCAACCGCGGAACTTCCGCATAAATTTTAACCTTCGCATTCGCTTTCGCATTTGCAATAATCAATGCGGAGCTTTTGCGAATGCGAATATTTTGCAGGTACACTGATAAAACGTATATCTGGCAAACAAAAAATTTTTGCCGACATTTTTTTGCCTGTGGAGATGCTACGTTAAGATTGCCTCCTACGTCGACCTTCTTTCGTAATTTAAAGTCAAAGAGTAATTATTTTTTTCTCATAAAACTTAATATTCTTAAGTTCTCTGTTTCCTTTTATTAGTCTTTCAGCTCGAAAACAAAAACATTTATTTTTATTTTGTGTAAATTATCAAAATTAGCACGCATCGAAATAAAGATGAAATGATATGTAAATAAGTCGACAGCCAAGTTCACAAATTAAATAAGAATTAATTCAAGGTGAATTTTATATCTGTTGAGGAGTGGGACTTGGCATGTAATATATCGTTAGTATAGTAAGGAAAGGGCTTAACTCACATCGTCACTGAAATACAAAAAGCCGTAACTAACTAAAAATCCAAAATTTACTTTTTGTTTGATTATGATGCATTTCCTCGATTCATAAGTACCACATCGTTTTAGTTTGTTAGTTGTGGTTTTTTGCATTTCATCGACAATGTGAAATAGTATTAACGATACATATGTTGAAAATTTGCGTTCAACCGCCTCAAAAAATGTATCAAAACACATTGAGCGCATAGAATGGAACAACAAAACGGATTTGATGGCTTATGGTACCGACAGCGGTGAGTAATAAATTGTGACTGCCTGCAACTAGGAAAAGTCGAGTTCAGCTAATTAATAAAAAAAAAAACTACTTACATTTCTTACTTACATTACTTACATTACTTACATTACTTACTTACTATTCATTACAGGAGAACCTTTCCAAGAAGTTACCCGGGAACTAAGCAAATCTGAGACCTTTATCGTCCGTGATTCCATAATTCAAATTATTATTAAAAAAGCGGTACCTTTTTAACAAAATAACAAGATTTTAAACTAATTCTGCTGACAGCAACGACTTTCAGAATTTCCTTCGAAATTTTCATTCCTAGAAAATAATAATTTATTTGCCATATCCACCTATTTAGAACCTCGCTAAAAGCGCACATTTTTCAAACCAGTAGTCACAGAAGACAGGATTAAAAATGAATTACAAAAACTAAAATCGAAAAACGCTGATGACCTAACAGGTTCTCCAAATTCTGAAACAACCAAAAGAATTGGTGCTCCAAATTGGAAAATAACGGTGTTTAAACAACGATCTTGCCATGATGCTAGATTGTGAAGATGAAAGTCAGGAGGATGCATCCGAAATTTGCAGCCCCGATTAAATTTCCTAACAGGAATTGTTGCACCGCAATAAAAAAAAAATGTAACTGAAAATTCTCTCAACTGGTGCAGCGTCAATCGAAAAGAATTTACAATTTTGTCAAGTTTCAAGTTTTTCAAGTATGTCGCCTCGAGCGAGTAGTTATTTAGTGGCGCAGGATTGATTTACGACCCGTTAGCAAACAGGCTGTAATCCGAAAAGGCGGCAAAATTCTCTTTCTTAAACACAATGTTCAAATTTTTTTAATCAAAGTACTAAATAAAAAAATATTATTAAAAATTAATAACTTTTCAATTTGTTATTTACCTAAATCCCCTAATGTACTCACCAAATTTATTTCTTAAAAATATTTGACATCCGCATTCGCATTCGCATCCGCGGATGTTAGCTTTTAAACATCCGCATCCGCATTCGCATCCGCGGATGTCTAAAATTCCACATTCGCAACATCCCTGCTTTGGACCACTTTAACCGATTTCTTTAAAGGAAAGGTGTTACTTCATAAGTGTTCCCATACTAATTTGGATAAAATTCGATCATTGGATCATGAAGAAATCAACAATTATCTTAAATTTTTATATGAGAATTGAAGTCGGTTTTGTTTTTTGTTTAAAAATAACTTGTTTACTTAAATCTGCCTCTGTTTATTTTGTCTCTGTCATTGACATGAAATCAAATAAACCGGTGAGGCCACGCTGGTTGCAGACGCACTTGACCAAAATAAGTCCGAACGCGCTCGTTGCATTGCGCGATAGCCAGCCTTCAAGTAAAAATAACGATTTTCCACGTTGCGATCCATTTTTTTTCTCAACAAAATTTTTTAGAGTAAAATTTTGCATATGTGTTTTTTTTTCTGTTGTGGTGGTGAAGACTATTATTTTTGTATTCTTACCAACAATTTTAGAAACATTTACCCTTAAAAATTATTTTTAAATAAATAAAACCTATTTTCTTGAAGATCTTTTAATAACAATGAAAATGACGGCTGAACTGTCAAAATCGGTCAATTAGATCGTCTGTAATTGAATTTTGAAGTAAAAAGGACAAAAAAAACACTTGTCGATATATAAGCAAAAAAAAATTTTATAAAATTAAAGTTAGACAATTGTTTGCATTGTCAATAGCTATGAAAAAATACCACTAATGATTGGAAATAAAATATCACATAATTAAAGTGGCCCGTTTCTGAAATTCTGACTCACAGGCATCAGCCACGCAACTAGATTCAGGTTCAATAATTTGCGGATATCTTGACAAGTAATGAACGTAAAATCCTCTGCGATTACTCGTTTTCTTCGCTAAGGTTATGGCTGTACATATCATCATTGACGTAAAATTAAATAACTGTTTTCTAAGAAATAATCACATTTTAAAGTCCAATTTCAGGGTTTTTTCTGTTTTTTTTTATTATCTATTCGTATTATCTAAAAAGGTAAGAGCCGCATAGAAAAAATAACTCTCCTAGTATATTCAGCGGCCTCAAAAGAATATTATAAGATCTTACAAAACTTAAATTTCCAGAGGAATTTCGTGTGCGCACGAATTGAAGGACGAGTAATTTTAAGCAAAACAAAATGGGACTTGAGCGACCTCTAAATTTTTTTTAATCAAGTTATGTACTCTCATTTTTTAGCAAAAGGAACACAAATTTGCGTGAGCACTGAATAATATTAAAAACAAGTAAGTCTAAGTTCGGGCGGAGCCGAACATTAAATACCCGGCACAAGTATTAAATATATGTTTTCCACCTTTCCGAAAGCTACCGCTACATGATAAGCCGGGGTGTATAAATTTTAAGTAAATTAGCGTCCTTAAATTTCGAAGGATTGAAATTTCAAGCATTTCTGAAATTTAGTCCGATTTCAATAACTTTCAACGTTTTGCTTTTATGTGGCAAGCACAATAAAAATACCGAGTTTGGTATAAATTGGTAGAACGGTTACCGATATATATATATGTGATCATAAGTGGGCGGTGCCACGCCCATTTTCCAAAATTTTACCATAAACGTATTTCTTGGTAAAGAATTGTTGCAAGCGTCAATTTTGAATAAATTAGCTTTAATATTTAGTGATTTATCGAAGATTCCGTATTTCTCTAAATTACCCTTATATGGACTGTGGGCGTAGTTATTGTCAGATTTTAAAAATTTTCGGCCATTTGTTATGCTGTACCAAGCCCAACAACTGTTCCAAGTTTGGATAAAATCGGTGCAGCGGTTGCCAAGATATATAGATGTAACCATAAGTGGGCGTGGCTAAGCCCATTATCCATAAATTTATAATATTATTATTTTTCGTCTAAAAATTGTTTCAAATATCAATTTTGAGTGAATAATCATCAGTAGTTACTAAAATATCGCAGTTTTCGTATTTCCGAAAATTACCGTTATATGGGATGTGGGCGTGGTTATTGTCCGATTTTTAGAATTTTCGGCCGTTTAGTATGCTGTATCAAGACCAACAACTGTGCCAAGTTTGGAAGAAATTGGTGCAGCGGTTACCAAGATATACCAATGTAACCATAAGTGGGCGTGGCTACGCCCATTTTCTAAAAATTTATAATATTCCTATTTTTTGTCTGAAAATTATTATAAATATCAATTTTGAGTGAATTATCTTCAGTAGTTACTAAAATATCGCAGTTTTCGTATTTCTCGAAATTACCGTTATATGGGAAGTGGGCGTGGTTACAGTCCGATTTCGCCCATTTTCAATACCAACCTACCTTGGATTAACGGAAACCTACGTACCAAATGTCGTTGAGATATCTCATTTTTTGCTCGACTTATCGTGTACACGGACAGACGGACAGACGGACGGACAGAGAGACATGGCCTAATCGATTTCTCTATTCATTCTGAGCATTTATGTATACATTTGTCTATATCTATCTCGATTCGTTTTGGCTGTTACAAACAACCGTTATGTGAACAAAATTAATATACCCTTGTGCACAAGTTTCGAACTGATTGAATAGATCTTTGGTAACAGATTCGCTTTCATTTGCTCCATCAACGCCTAAAATTTCGTAATGCGTTGACAGGAAATCAGCACGTAGGTTTTCAATTCAATCTAAACGTATTTTGAAATGATGTTCGATTTTCGATCGGGTCCGTCTTTTTTAAAATTTAGAAGTTCCTTTTTTAGGCGATCATACCTCTCGATCTGCTGCTTAGCAGCTCGATCAATTTTCTCTTTTTCTCAATCGAATGGCCAAACTGCAATTCAATCACTTACCCTTTACTCTAGTAGCTCGGCCCGGAAATACAGAAGTCCAAAATCGGATGATTTGTCAAACGTCAACGTAATTCAAACAGTTGTCCTCACAGGCTATCAAAATGTGCCCAGTGATAAGATGGATGATGGCTCCGGTCCAGGATGACGTGCGATTAATTTATATAACGAGTTATAAAATTCGGGCGGTGTCCACGTGTGACCCCAATGCAATTTTGTTGAAAGCAAACGGATTTAATGAGCCATCCGTAAGGACCAATATTTCGTATGCGATTAAATGATGTTCCGGATGGAAGTTGGTCGGATATCAATAATATTCTTAATCAATACTCGTGGACAATGAAAATAAAAAACACGACCGATTGACCAAGTATACCTTTTGCCATGCTTTATTTCCTCATTTGTTATTTTAGGGATTACAGAAAACCCAAGAGTGTTTGTAAAGTATCGAAATCGATAAACATGCAGCATTACACTGCATCTACACTATGGCAATTACATAGAGAAAATCACTATCCTTACACTATATCTGCAGTGACTATTTATGAATTTAATTATGAACTTAATAAGGTTTTTTCACATGCGCCTGCAGAGCTGGGTCCCTGCTCGGGCACCATTTATGAGGTTGGTTTTGTCGAGGGCTGAGGTACGCTCAGCCGCTCCAGAGTCCAGCGAAGGTCCCACTAAGCCCCACCAAATAAAACACAATGATTTGTGTATTAAGTCCAGCACACCCACACACCACACACACGTTGCTATCTAGAATGCCGGCAACTTATCGTACAGGGGAGAGCGTAAGGTAGAGAGAGAGAGAGAGTCGGCAATCGGTGTCGGAGATTATTCGGCGGGTAATTGTACGGCGACGGGAGTGCTACTGATTACACCCGATTGGCAGTGCTACGCGTCAGTCGTAGTAAAGTGCGTGGCAATGAGAGCAGTCGCGGCGGTTGTGACGGCGACAGCGACGGCTTCCTGCAGTTCCCTTGCAGTGGTGGTGGCGGCCTTAGCGGTGACGTTGGCAGTGGCCCATGTAATGATGAGGGCGGCAGCGACCTCCCGCAGTGGTGTTGTATGCGGCCCTGATTGTGGCGAAGGGCGAATGCGGCCCTTTTTAACTACGGCGGTGACAGCGGTCCTGGACGACGATGGCTGACGTCCGCAGTAGCGATTACCGTACTCATGACGGGTAGTAGCGGCGGCCTAGAGCGACGATAATTGCGGCGGCCTCGGTGGTGAAGACAGTAGCCGCGGGCCCTGATGGTGGCAACGGTGACAGCGGCCCTGGTTTGCGATAGTTAGCGTTCGCAGTCCTCGGTGATGATGGCGGGCAGCCCACGGTTGTAGCTTCGGCCTTGGGGCGGCCGTAATAGCAGCGGCCCCCGGTGATTAGAGCAGCGGTGCGGGCTCTAGCGGTGGGGATGATTATTGCGGCGGCCCTGGATGACGGTGAAAAGCGGGAGGTCCTCGGTAGAAATGTCGGCCTTGGGGCGGCAGTATGAGTAGCGGCCCCCGGTGATTAGAGCAGCGGTGCGGGCCCTAGCGGGGGGACGATTATTGCCGCGGCCCTGGATGACGGTGAATAGCGGGCGGTCCTCGGTAGAAATTTCGGCCTTGGGGCGGCAGTAGTGCTGGCGGTCCAGATTGGTCCCCCAGGGCATCGAAACTTTGCCCAGTCCCCCCGTATGTATTCGTGGCCGCTAGGCAATGCAGGGGGTGGTTCGCCCCCCTTCAGCGCCCGCTGGCCGCGCGGTATCATAAGCAGACAGGGGTGCTCGGAATTGGGCAAGCCCAAAGGGGTTACGCCCCCTGTCTGCTTGAGACCGTATCCAAAAATGGTTCTAGCCCATAATGGTTTTGGAGTTTTGCATGAGGGGTATTCCCCCCCCTTGCAGCCCCCTTCAACCAATCATTCTTCCTCCGAGGAGGAAAACCAAGAGCGCCCCAAATAGGCCCGAAGCCCCGGATACGCTCCGTGCTTACCTACGGACAACTGATGCTGGTATGCGGCTTTGTATGAGCTGTTTGAGAAGTGAGTGGGCTTATTCCGCGTTATGTGTTTTGAGTAGCGAATTTCTTCCATATGTTAGTGCGCATGGTTATCCAAGTTGGTGTTTGCGAAATTTTTATGCGCTTGCCATGCCAGCTTCGTGTATGCGTATGTATGTACGTATGTATGTACATAGGGGGCTTTTAGTCTCGTTGGTATGTTAGTTTGTGTGTACGTCTACCAGTATGTATGTATGTTTATATATTTGTACCTATGTGCAGTTGTAAGACGCATGCTAGGGTGATGTCGAATATGTTATTGTAGCGCAGGCGAAGCTACTTTACAGACATTTGAAAAAAATACACTTTTTTCTTAAAATACGGGTGCTATTAAATTGATATTTTATTATGATTAGAAATGGTTTGCAGATGTTTGTAGTGCTTTTATTTTCGTTTGTAGTTCAACAGATACGAAATAAAGACATTTGAAAAAAAATTTACTTTTTTCTTAAAATCCGGGTGCTAACAAATTGATATTTTATTATGATTCGAAATGGTTTGTAGATGTTTGTAGTGCTTTTTATTTCGTTTGTAGTTCAACAGATACCGAAATAAAGACAGTTAAAAAAATACTTTTTCCTTAAAATCCGGGTGCTAAAAAATTGATATTTTATTATGATTAGAAATGGTTTGTAGATGTTTGC
The DNA here is from genome assembly GCF_013731165.1 of Rhagoletis pomonella. NCBI lineage: Eukaryota > Metazoa > Arthropoda > Insecta > Diptera > Tephritidae > Rhagoletis > Rhagoletis pomonella. The sequence goes on from NW_023458971.1 coordinate 14,147, forward strand.
AATGCTTTTTATTTCGTTTGTAGCTCAACAGATACCGAAATAAAGACATTTGAAAAAAATAATACTCTTTTCTTAAAATCCGGAAGCTGACAAATTTATATTTTATTGTGATTAGAAATGGTTTGTAGATGTTTGTAGTGCTTTTTATTTCGTTTGTAGTTCAACAGATACCGAAATAAAGACAGTTAAAAAAAAGATACTTTTTCCTTAAAATCCGGGTGCTAACAAATTGATATTTTATTATTATCAGAAAGGGTTTGTAGATGTTTGTAGTGTTTTTTATTTCGTTTGTAGTTCACCAGATACCGAAATAAAGAAATTTGTATGTCGAACGAAATAAAAAGCGCTACAAACAACTACAAACCATTTCTGATCATAATAAAATATCAACTTGTCAGCACCCGGATTTTAAGAAAAAGTATTTTTTTTTTTTCAAATGTCTTTATTTCGGTATCTCTTGAACTACAAACGAAAAGAAAAGCACTACAAACATCTGAACACCATTTCTAATCATAATAAAATATCAATTTAATAGCACCCGTATATTAAGAAAAAAGTATTTTTTTTTTCAAATGTCTTTATTTCGGTATCTGTTGAACTACAAACGAAATCAAAAGCACTACATACATCTACAAACCATTTCTAATCATAATAAAATATCAATTTGCTGGCACCCGGATTTTAAGAAAAAAGTATTTTTTTAAACTCTCTTTATTTCGGTATCTATTGAACTACAATCGAAATAAAAACAGAAAAAATCAAAACAACTACAAAAGATTTCCTACAAGGTATACTAGTCAAATTGATTGTAGATGAAAGTGGGGTGGGGCGATTTTTTCAACCGATCGTATTTCGTTATCTGTTAAGCTACAGAAGAAATCAAAACCACTACAAAAAACTACAAACGATTTCCTACAAGGTACACTAGTCAAATTGATTGTTGGTGAAATTGGGGTGGGGGCGATTTTTTCAACCCATCGTATTTCATTATCTGTTAAGCTACAGAAAAAATCAAAACCACTACAAATAACTACAAACGATTTCCTACAAGGTACACTAGTCAAATTGATTGTAGGGGAAAGTGGGGTGGGGGCGATTTTTCAACCTATCGTATTTTGTTAACTGTTGAAGTACAACAAATTTAAATCCTCTACAAACAACTACAAACAAAGTCCTACAATGTGCACTAGTGGGGGGCTAACTTCACAGAGCTCTCCGTAAGGCATGTTTGCTCATGTATGGATATACGTACATACATACATTTGCATGTAGTTAACTTATACCATTTTCTGACCGACATCGAAAACATGTTTTCGTTGGTAAAACTGGTTTTCAACCGAAAACTTGTGTTTTCGTCCATGTAAAATCTGTCAAATGAAAACACGTCGGAAACCAGTTTTCGTTGAAAACTACTTGAAAACTCACGTTCCACTCGTTCCAATCAGTGCCTGCACTAGTTTATTCGATATTAGTGGAAGACATATTTTGTCATCCCTAAATTGTCACTTGTTATTTATTTATGTGGATTTAGTGAAAAATATGGAGAAAACTAAGTACAAGAAAAGGAATGTTTGGAATGACAGGGGAGAAGCCTTGCTAATAGATATTTGGCAAACAAAAGTCGGCGCACTTCGCGGGCACAGAAAAACTAGCCATATTATTGAGGAAATGGCATTGGAGACGCAGCAACAAGGCGTGGTGTGCACAGCTGCTGAAATAGAGCAAAATGCACAACTTGTCCCAAAAGTTTAGGTGAGTGAACTAAGGCTATAGTAAAGGTTAATAGTTTAATTAACATTATCATTTACAGAAAGGAAAAGCAAGCAGTCACCCTCACAGTGGCACTTATTATATGCTTTCGCCATATCATACCATGTCGTCACCCGAGCCGTCAACATCGACCATGTCACCCAATCCGTCAGAAATCAGCGAGCCTACAAATAAAAGAAGAAATCATTTTCAAAGTATTTTATTACAAAAATTTGACAAAATAGAAAAAGAGCTGGAGAAGTCTAACAAAGATTATGAAGAAACAAGCCAACAGCTAAAAATAATGACAGAGAAACTGGTTGAAAACGATAACAAAAAACCCCAACTAATGGGAGAGTATGTTAAAGAAACGAAAGAAATTAACAAGGCTATACTTCAATTTCTAAAGAATTGAAAAAATTGCATACAGTGGCGAACAAAAGTATTGGCACAGAGATTTTGTTCGCAATATATGCAAAGTTTTTTATTGTAATTTCTTTTCGATAATGTTTTATAAAAACATATTTCATATTACACCAAAAAACATAAAAATAAAATCTCTAAACTTCGTGATTTTTTTAGCAAGTTCAAATTTGCCCTTGAATAAAATTGAATGGGCTCTAAAACTGCATGCCAAGAATTTTTCCCAAAAATCTGAACAGAAAGTTGCAAATTAGTATGCAAATTTATTTAATTTTTCAGAGTTTTCCACGAAGTTTAGAGATTTTATTTTTATGTTTTTTGGTGCAATATGAAATATGTTTTTATAAAACATTATCGAAAAGAAATTACAATAAGAAACTTTGCATATATTGCAAACAATTCTCAGTGCAAATGCTTTTGTTCGCCACTGTGTGCACGTGAAATGTGCGCAAATATGAATAACTAAAGAAAAAAATAAAAATAAAATAATGTATATATGAAATATGTGAAACTATGAATTAGAATATATTAGAATTAGAAATTAGAATAAAAAACTTTGCATATATTGAGAATAATTCTCTGTGCAAATACTTTTGTTCGCCACTGTGTGCGCGTGAAATGTGTGCAAATATGAATAACTAAAAAAAAATAATAATGTAAATATGAAATATGTGAAACTATGAAAATAAATGAATGAAAAATGAATATAAAGTATGGGTATATTTCAAATACGTGGACAGAAAATCAACGGCTACGTTCAACGAAATTTTAAGGGATTGTAGGGAAGTACACAGAGAAGGTTGTTATACTATATAAATTTTATTCCAATCCGTCAAATCACTTAGAAGATATGGGAATCATATCTATATAGGTATTATATTCTATAAAGTTACAAAGGCAAAGGCGCAGTCAAAAGCAACGACAAAGACAAATATAAAAATAAGGACAGAGATTAATATTGATATTAAGGGAAAAGATGATGAAGTAGAAGATAGAGATGAAGAGAACATAGCTCTTCGTTATTCGTTTATATTTGTAATTGGTAATTGGTGTAATTAACATACTTACTTAAATACGTGCACAGCGCAGATCGTATCATTTCTGCATTACTTGGGTCATCAGATATATATCTCACATCACTCGGGTATTGGCGCCTAGTCTCCAACTCCTCCAAAGCCTGTAACCACTTACTGTTTAGGGAATCATTGCAATCATTTAGAAAGTTGTGAAGGATGCAACATGCTTTAATTATGGAATTGGCATTCCGTATAGAGTTGTCAATTCCTTTTCCAACGCGACGAAATCGGGCCTTGAGGTGTCCAAAAGCGTTTTCGACAACTCTACGAACTTTTGAAAGAGCATAGTTAAATACTTTTTCATTTGAGTTTTGATTTACGCTAAATGGGTACGGTTTCATAAGTTTATTGCTAAATCTAAAAGCCAAATCTCCAATAATAAATACTGGCACATTTACACCAGAAATTTCCCGAGTCATTTCGCTTAGTAAGGGACAATTCTCTATCTCCTGCTTAAGTGATGATGACTCAAAAATTTGTGAGTTGTTGCATCGCCCGGGACTCCCGACGTTTATGTAAATGAAGCGGTATCTGAAAAGATTAGGCATTATCGTTTATTTACTTATACCTGTATCTGAAATTCAGGATTTTACCTAGCGTCAACTAATGCCATTAAAACAGTAGAATACCACCCTTTATAATTACATATAATAATCCACAGCTTCTTCAGATGATGGATGTAAAAAATGAATAACTCTATATTAACCAATTGCTCCCAAGCATTGCGGGAATCCAAGTGTCTCGAATCCACTAACCAATTCAGCAACAATTTCCCTAGTAAGTGGCAATTTATTCAAGTAAGTTGGCTGTAGAAGCCTCCAGATTTCGTTGCAAAATTCCAGCAAAATATGGTATACCGTTGATTTGCCTACACCGAACATATTTGCGATGCACCGATACTCTGCAGACGAGCCTAAAGCAAATACTGCTATAGCCACTCTTTTTTCAAGTGGAATAGCTTTCCTATAGTTTGTGCCCATTTATCGTAGAGGCCTAAGGATGTCGCATAGTTTCTCAAATGAGCTATTGTTCATGCGAAAATTTTCTCTAAAAAAAAGCAGGTCCATGTCTTTGGCAATCAAATTCCCAAAAATGCTGCTTACGTTCCTAGAATTATTAGCATTTATTTGTACCCTCATTTCTACGTTGGTAGAAAAATATACAAACTTTTGTCCAACACGATTTGATCGGCATCCCAAGTTCCTTTATTAAACTGAGTAAGATCAAACGCTGTTTCTTTAATTTCGCGATCTTCTCTGCAAGGGCTGAGTGCCTCCTAGTGATAGCTTCCATCACTTCTCTTATGGAATCATCGGCGCACAATATTTTTGTGTGGCTTCTCAAAGCCAATACTTTCGCTAGAGTTTTTTTCTTGTCAGAATTCTATAAAACACGATTTTATTAACAATTTAACCAAATATTATACGAATTAACATCTTACCATTCTCGTTGCTAATAAATGTAAACAAACACAATGATGTCTCAAGTGTCAACGAAAACAGATCGAAAACACAAAATGTCGGTCAGAACGACATTGAGTCCACAATCCACAAACCGTGTTTTCAACGTGTTTTCGATGTCGGTCAGAACATTGTATTACATACATAGCCAGTAGAAATTTTATGTATACAACATCGCTGTTGGTGGCATGAGCTTGCTGCTGTGTATACATGTGTGTGCAGGGCCGTAGCCAGGATTTTTTTTTCAGGGGGGTTCTGGCAAAATTTTTTTTAGTTTCACTTTTATTCCACATATTTTTATTAAAAGAAAAATACTGATAAAAATAAAATTTTTCATAAAAACAGGGTTGAAATCTTGAAATTCCTGCCCGTAGTTTGTTTGTTAGTCAAATATGAGTGGCATTGTGCTACTATGTACAACTTATGTACAGTAGTCGAAAAAATTATAGCCGCACCAAATTTTGGCAAGTTTTAAAATAATATTTTTGTTGTTATTTAATTTCGGTTAGTTTTTTATGGTTCGTTCTTTACCAACATTCGTATAAATACAAGTTTAAAGGCAGTGTCACACGATTGGGTTTTCGCTAAAATTTGGTGTAAATCGTATCCCAATCGTTTGAACACCCAAAATATTTTTCACTATCCCAATCACGAAAATTGATTTATTGAAATTTTTCAATAGAACGTCGCTGTATTGTACCAATCTTTTGAATGCAAAAAAAAATTGTCCCACTTACTTTTACCAATAGCCTAATATAAAAATTTACAAATCTGTACAAATGTACCAATCGAGTGACACTGCCTTAAAAATGTATGCAATTTAAACAAAAATGCTACAAATTTTCGTTAAAATTTCGAGTTTTTTAATTAAATTCTGAGTATGCAGTTTTGTAGCCCATTAAATTCTAGTAGAATAAAGTACACGTCTCAAATGGCTAAAAATGTCGATTGATTTTTTAGAATTTTTAAAAGTTCGAAATTTGTACGAAAGTTTGTTGAATTTTTTTAATATTGCACAAATGAGTAGTCCACTTGCAAACAGCGTTATGTGATTTTATAATAGTAGGCCATAATTTAAAAAAACGTCCAAATTGTATATTTCTCTTTATTATCTGAAAATTTGGATAAACAAGAGCCTAATAACATTAAAAAACAATATGGCAATGTGGTAGTTTTTACAAATTTTATATATAAAAATTGAATACAGCGAGTTTTGAAAGAGTAACTTTTACATAGATATATTTTTTTTGCTTTTCGCGTTCGCTCTTCCATGAAGATTGGTCTGCTTCTTTTTTACGACGTCTTCCACTATGCACCGAAACTAACACGTTTTCTTGCAGTTTTCTAAGTTCATCAGAAGATGGAGACTTTTGAAAATATATAAATAAGACATTTGCAGTAGTAGTTAACTTTTGATGATATATTTTCAGAAAATAGAAAGATTTTGCACTGTATTGTTAGTGGACATGAAACTACTTTAAATACTGGTACGTTACTCACCAAAGACTAAAAATCTAAAAAAATTTACATAGCGCCTTTGCAAGTGGACTGCTCAAATTTGGAAACATGGATCTCTACGGGTTTTGTTAAAGAACGAACTACATTTTTATTTAAAAATATAACAAAAGTTCAATAACAACAAATATAATACGTTAAAACTGGCAAAAAGTGGTTCGGTTATAATTTTTTGACCACTATGTATTTTTTTATATCTTTAATTGGACCTTCACATTGTACATAAAGGAAGTACATAACAAAATTAAAAAAATATATGCCTTTTTTTGAAGTTCGTTTTGCCTTTTTCAAGTTTAAGTGCCTTTAAAACCTAAACTTCTACATTTCGGGGGTCCTACAGCCTAAATGTATACTATGCATACGGTGACCATCCGTCCTTTATTTCAAAGGACAGTCCTTTATTTTAACCCCCTGTCCTTTATAATTTTTTTCAAAATAAAGGACACGTTTTGTCCTTCATTTCTTAAACTGTCCTTTAAATCAGCTCTGCATTTTTCAGAGGTAAATTTTTCAGAATATGAAAAATAAAAATGTTCCTTATAAAATATAATGAAAATCTTCGCCAGTTTGTTTCGCACCCCACTTAAGGGTTTTTATTTATTAGGTAATATTTGCACAATATATAAAGCACAGGGAAAGTTGTGCACAGGATCGTTTTGCACGCTGAGTTTCCAGTTCCATTGAAAGAGAACAATAAACCTGCTGCACAGTGGTCTAAAGTGGCATTTAGTGTTCGTAATTCACTGTAGCCTTCATTTTTTTAACTTAATTTAATAATTTTTTTTATTAAAGCTTATAATATTTGCAAGATACCAGTTTAGCTTGTGAATTTTTATTTGATTGTATTAAATTTTTTAGTGCCAAATGCTGAAAAAGTGGCCATTTTGAATAAAATGGAGAATACACTAGTTAATAAATGTTACATAACAAAGACTAGTTAAAAACAATTTTATGGTTCCCCAAAACGAAAAAATTACAAAAAATTTTTGAAATGTTATAAAAAAAGGCTCACAAAAATATTTTTTTTTGGTTTTTAGTAAAAACTGGTTGAAAAATTGAAGACTGCGGTGAATTACGAACATTAAATTCCAATTTTGAACCTCTGTTTGCTGACTTCGGTAAATGTATTTTGGCAGCAAAGGATGATGAAGTGCTTGAAAAGGATTTGGCTTCATTTTCCGGAATCGGTTAATTAACTGGTAAATACTTGATTTAAATTACGATATGGGAAAGGTACTTTTATCGTACAAGTTGTATGTACGTATTCCCAAATAATTTTGAAAAAAATTTCCTTTATTTTACATTGGTTAATATGGTCACCGTAACTATGTACTTAGCTTTAAATTTTAAAATTTTCGAAGCTCTCTATGTTTGTCTTCATTTAAAGCAGGGATCACAAGATTTGTACATTTTAACAGTAACAGAGTGGTCTTGTTTTAAAGTTGTTATTGAGCAGACAACAGCATGAGTGTACTCACTTCCACCTAAATAGTATGAACTGATTGCTGTGAACTGTATAAGGGTAGTGAGAAACACAATGAAAACAATGTTTAGCTGCAGTGTACTCATTTGATTTCAAATATGGCATTGATATACTCTTTCGAAATCAAGTCAAGCGAGTGAAAAACGCTGTTATGAAAAGCAAGTCGAGCAATCGAATGACACTCATCGACTTCAGACAATTAGTAGAGAATACGACAATTTAAAAAAAAATGGATATTGGATGAAGTATTTTTTTAAATATATTAGTTTTACTAAATTATTTAATTATCCACCTGACGTACATTTATATAACTAGTCTACAAAAGAAATGCACTGTTACCTCAGAAGACATCGGCTTTATAAGAGACTTGAAAAAATAAGTTGATTTATTATTTAAAAACAGTTGCAGTTGAGAACTTAACTAATGTGCACAAAATTGCGCTTTTTTTATACCCGCCAGCAAAAGAGCTCAAGAACCTTACCGAATCTGAGCAAAAATACACAAAAGAGAAATGTGCAGTCATAGAGTAATAGCCCCTCCTTCAACTAGCGCATTGTCAGAAAGAGTTGTTTCTTCTGCTGGAAATGTTATTTCTGACAAAAGATGCCGCCTTTTGCCAAATGACGATGCCCTTAATGAGTTGATATTTTTGCATTATAATATGCAGTTAGAAAACCAATAAAATTAACAAAAATTGTCTTTACAAATTGTTCTTCTTTGATACTTACATTACAGCAGTTATGGCATGCACTTGTTTTTACAATCAAGCACTTGTTATTTGAATCGAGTACTTGATAGTGTGAATTACTCACTCAATTGACAATGTTTTTTCAATGCTATCGCACGTTATGTTTGGAGATAAATGAGTGCGAGTGTGTGCAGATGTGAAAAGAAAGCGAGTGACTTAAAATGTAATTTGAGTGTATCCATGCAGCTCTCTGTTATTGAGCTAAAGTCATTATATCTAGACAACACCACTCTATGACTGCTAAAATGTACAAATTAGTACAAATGTACATATCGTGCGATCCCTGCTTAACAGCTTCATTACAGCGTGTTCACTACTGCTAGTGATAGCAGAGCGTAATTTGCCGGCGCAACTATGTTGGATAGTTTTAGACAGTGGTATGATAGATTCTATTGTGAATTCCTTGGTAAGATAAAATACCGGAAATAAGTTTGAATAAGTCAGCTGTTAACCTTGTGATAATAGGTTCTTTCCCGTACGAAACACGGGATCCCGCGGGTACCAAAACAGCCCAGAAATCATTCCCGTACTCAACAAAATGGGTAATAGAGAACGAAAATTGGAAGGTATTGGATCGTAAGTGTCTTCTTCTTCCTGCCCGAAACAGCCCGGACTTTTTCTCCGGGTAAAAATGGATAAAGTGTCAAAGTGCATCTCAGCTGTTTTGTGTTTACATTTTGCCTGCATTTACTTGGTGCTTTTAAGGAATAGTGAATGACCTGTTGATGTATCTTCAATCTCAACATACTGAAAATCAAATTTGTGAAACCAATTTTCAATTTCCAAGAGTTTACATTTATGTGACAAAAACAAAAACAACGTGAATCAGCTGTTTCTCAATTTCTGGGCACAAAATGTGGTTTTTTGCGTTTCCGTACTTCTGGACTATTTTCCATTTTTGAGAGCAAACTTCTCGCTTATTCTCTAGTTACCGGATCCGGTCCGGATTGTTAGGGAAAGAACCTATTTCTATACGAATTTCTGTAGAGCAACTTCCAGGTGTGGGATTCGTACTTGAGCTGAATGCTTAAATTAAATAACACTCCGATTTGTTTCTGATTATGCTCCGAAAGGTGTTCTTACACGATATTTATTTGCATCTGTAAAGGTGACTTTTTCAATACATATGTAATTGCGTATGTCTGTCAAATTCAGTATTTAAAAATGCAAACGAAGTAATCTAAACCCAGATGATTCTATCTGTGTGTCAGATGAAAATAGAGACATTTCTATTCCGTATGTACGTGCATCTGCTTTGTACAGAAACAAATCTAATTTGCCTTTACACGATATGTTGACATATCCATATGTAAAAAGTGGCATGTACACATGCAAATACATATCGTGTAAGAACACCTTAATTTGTGACACATTGGGCGCGTCCATATTGTCTAACCGTTGACTATTTGTCCTAGAACAGTTGAATAGTTCCGCTCACTTCAACAGTTGCCAACTTTCTGTCATTTTTTCCATCGAACAATTTTTTCGCTACCTGAACTCAACCTGTTTCGCTCAGCCTAAACAGATTATCGAAAAGATTTACGCCGCTTATATTAAATGTACTATGCTCATAAATGGAGAGTCAGCCCTTAATAAAAATATTGTCCTGGTTATATAAAATAAAACTAAAAAGTTCAAAATACAATAATGTAAAAAAATGTTTTTTAAAAATAAGCTTTTATTTAACATTCACAATCAAAGGAATAAAATAAAGTAGTGTAACAAAAGATTTTTTAACAAGAAAATTTTGTCAAAACTGCACTAAAATTAATAAAATAAAATAAAATAAGTTAAGGTCTCGTTAAAGTTACTAAAAGCCTTTTAGTGAAAGGAGTTACTCAAACTCTAATGAAAATTACTAACAATTTGTACTAATTTACTTCGTTTTTAAAAAAGCTTGTCGGCGAATTCAGCGTACATGCATAATTGGTTAGGTATGTATGTACGTATATGTACATATGTATGCAGATGTTTAAATGCCGGTTTGCTATTCGCGCGACAAACTTTTTTAAACTCAAATGTTGAAATACTCCAACGTTATCAATCTAAAACTCTAAGGCTCTTAGCAGGTGCTCTTTGGTATGTGAAAAATGATGAATTACAGTAAGATCTCAATATACGATACGTTAAAGAAGAGATATTAAAAACTAGCACAAACTATATCAATAGGCTTAACAGCCGCTATAATACTTTAGCTATTAATCTCTTAGATAATAGTCAAACTACCCGACGATTAAAGCGATGTCTCATATTAGACTTACCAGATAAAGAATTTTAAAGTCCCTAAAACAAAATGGTATATAATGGTTAAACTCACTGGACGCTAACCATTGATAACATATATTATATATTGATAACATTCGCTTATTGTCGTAAAGATAGAAAATGGACCCAATGGATGGCGCTGCAGCCGAAATGTATAGAAACCCCGTGTGGTTGGTTTGCTTTGTCCCTATGTTTAAGTTACACGAATTTAGTTTTCAGATGTCTAAATGAAGGATGGGGTTAAGTTTGTCTGACGCCCTCATGCACGATCATGCGATCTTGCTTCTACATAGAAATCAGTTAATAAATATTACCACGAATTGTAAAAGTGGCGAACTAACAAGGAAAGATCATCGTAGGTATATCAATTGCTTCATTTGAAAGATATTCAAGAGATCACACGGCTCATTTAGCCAATGGTACGGCTCAGGACACCGAAAGGGATTCGTATTCCATATGGTATCACAGTGTTACTATTATTGGCCTATGTGTGAGGAGGAACTTAAACTAAAAGTCTTGGCTTTACGGACTATTTTTGCTTTTAAACGCTCTTTTGCATTGGCCAACGCAAAAGTTAGCGAAGTAAGCGGGCATTGGCTATCTTTTAATAAATATATTAAGTAAAATTATTGATGCAGAGAAGAAACTTAACTTTTCCTTGAGTTGTGAGAATAACAATCACAACCAATTTGATGGCGAACGAGCTTTGATTGAGATTATATTTAAATGTAAATGTACTTTTATGCTTTTACACAAGCCACCAAGACGTTAATTGAGCTCGATTTACCATACAAAATTTCAATTCTTAATTGCTCGGTTATGATTAATTGAGCGCTAATTGAAAATTTTTTTCATGCAACCCTGCTGAAAATGTTTAATTTTGAGTTTGTGGTATGTTTATTGAACAAATCAGCTGTTTGTTTCCGGTCCTCTTTTACAGCTGATATTCCCTCAGGGATGGAAATTGAATTTTCAAATTGTACCTAATTTTCGGAAAACACTTAACCTTAAACAAGATAAATGTACAAACAAGTAAATATATACATTTTTTTAACTTTGGACCACGACAACCGATTTCGATAATTCTTGTTGCGTCGGAAAGGTAGTGTCTCAGAGGTAGTCCCATACTAATATGTTTTAGATCCGATCATTGGATCATGAAATATATATATATATTTTTATATGAGAATTGAAGTCGGTTTTGTTTTTTGTTACTTGTTATATATATATACTGGCAGACCCGGCGAACTTCGTCCCGCCCATAATAAATTTTTTGTATTGAACCATTTTCAGCAACAGTTCCCGTTAATGATTTTCAGTGACGCATTTATCTTGTAATATTACGGTTTGGTGGTTGCCAGAAGGTATATTTCCATTGTCGTCTTAAATAACCTAGAAAAAGTGTATATGCATACACAGATACGTAATAGTTTCAGTGAGTTTGAAAGGCGCCACGCCCTCTTTTCAAATAGTCCCACTTTTCTCTAAGAGTATGGGATTGATTTCATATGTATGTCTCCATACCATGTGCAAGTACTCTACCGTGCACACTTCAGGAGAAATGCAGTATGAAAAATTCGGGTTGTATGGGAGGTGCCACGCCCCCTCTTCCAATAACCGCAATTTTTCTCCATGAGTATGCGCTTGTTTTCATAAATATATCTCCATACAATGTTCGAGTACTCTACCATGAACACTTCCAGATATATGCAGTATGAAAAATTCGGTTTGTCTGGGAGGTGGCACGCCCCCTTTTCCAATAACCACAATTTTTCTGCATGGGTATGCGACTGTTTTCATATATCTCCATACTATGTTCGAGTATTCTACAATGAACACTTCCAGAGATATGCAATATGAAAAATTCGCTTTGTTTGGGAGGAGCCATGCCCCTGCACCTAGCGGCATGAAATATACTTTACATCCGATTCTCATAGCTACCATATATACAGCGTTGCCAGGTTGACGCTTTTAACGTCATTTGGACGTTTTTTATATCCTGTTGACGTTTGGACGTTTTTTGTGTAAAAAATTACGTTTTTTAACTTCCCAGTAATTTTTCTCTGTTACTAAATCTTGTAAGTAGAACTGATTTGGAATTATTTTCTTAATAAATCTTTACAAGCTCTGTTTTTTTTTGCAGCAGCGCCTTCAAAAAATATTTATTCTTTCGACACAGATGACTTAACCCTTATTTAAGCGCATAAAGAAAATGATACAATTAGTCGCATGGGGTCCCTTATTGAAAATGTAATGAACGTAAAAACGCTGAAATATTGCTATGTTCCTTCTTAACAGAACGTAATTTAGATTTTGCGACAACAGATCACTTAACCAAATGTTTACAAGAAGAAAAAAATATATATTAAAAATCAACGCGATTCTTTAGCATCTTAAAACTTGCACATTATTGCCCTGGAATTTAATGGGCTATCAACCTGCATACTCAAAAAAATTCTAAAAAATCTTAATAAAAGGTTGAACATCTAGCTGATATTTTGCAAATTTTTTATAATTTTTGCACAAAGTTTGAAATGTGGATTTATATTTTGTTTGTTGTATAATGAGCTAGGCTTTTATGGAAAAATAATAATCATTAAATAAACAAAAAAGAAACAGCCGAAATCGATGACTTAATCAGCTGATCACAAGTGTATGTATATAATGATTTTTATATTAACAATCTCAAACCAGTTTAGAATATTTTAAATGTGAGAAAATGACATTTTAATATACCTTACGTACATATGTACCTTTGTATACAATGAAAGTTTACTAAGAACAATTCTTTGTGCATACATTTGAAAAAGACGTTTTTGGGTTGAAAATGACGTTTTTTCAAACCAAGGGGGACGTTTTCTCATGCCGAAAACCTGGCAACACTGCATATATACACAAAAAACTTCATTAAGATCGGTCGAGCCGTTTAGGAGGAGTTTCATCACAAACATCGTGACACGAGATTTTTTATATATTAGATTAATTAAAATAAGAGGATAACCTTCGTCTTATACTATATAAACTTCTGGACACACATTAAACAAATTTGGCTATGGAAAGAATCTCTTCGAGAATTTCGAAATAAAACTATGTTTTAGAAAAGTCAATGAATCACTTTCTCCGAGTTCTTCGATCTGACGTTTTAAAAAGAAATCCATACTGTGTATCTGGCGCAAGGTACATTGAACAGGTAGTATCAGTAGAGCAGCTGATTTGATTTATTTTCAAATTATTTGGTCTCGAAAATGTCAAATATTTTTAATTTTTTCTCACAAAAATTCTGAATTGTTAAAATCCATTTGCATGTGAAACCTTTTTCCATACAAAACAAGCGATTGAATAGCAGCTTTTGGAACGTTCGCCCAACTCAGCAGCACAACCGCTGATTACTGGCCCTTGTAAAGGATGGATCAATGCTTCGAGAAGCAAACAAATTTGCTAGGAAAGAAAGTTGCAACAATTTTTATTTTTTCCAATTTAAATTTATTATTATTTTTGTATTTCACATGGCACCCTTTGATTTAGAAGAAAAAATTCAGAACAGTTGTTGACACTTTCGATACCAGAAGCAACAACAAAATACACGCAAATGTTGTTTTTGCTCTACTGATACTACCTGTTTAATGTGCCTTGATCTGGCGTAATCAAATACAGTTGCGTTACTTTGACGACCCTTTTGTATTATTTGTACATGGTACAATAAAAACAGGTAGAAGCCAATTTGACGTCAAACCTACAAAAGTCAAAGTTTTCGGGAGAGTAAAAATAAAAATGAGCGTGTGTAAGGAAAAATAAAAAATTACATTTCACTGGTTGACGTTTTTAAGTAAATTTGAAGTTTAATTTTATTTATTTATTTTCTCTAGTTAAAATTTGTTAATTTGTTTGTTGTTTTCTGTCTTTGATTTATGAGTTGCAGTGTTGTTGGAGCGACTTTTCGGCATAAGAGTCATAGTAACAGCACTTGGCATCAAACGTGCCTTTCCTGTACCACCCGGTGCATTTATAAAATATGCTGCTTTAATATGTTTAACGCACAGCAAGGCATTTCGCTGCGGCTCTGCCCCACAGCTGCTTTCTCAACGCTCCTCACGCGAAGGACATTGAGGCACGTTAAAAAAATTAGTTTTTAACGAACATTAAAAAAAACAAACGACATGACATTTAAAACGTAACGAAATATAGGAAATAAAAGAAAGCCAAGTTGAAGTTTAAAGGTTTGGTTCTCATGAGAGCAACGTCATTTTGGCTTCTACCTGTATTTATGTGCCTTGTTATTTGTATGCCTTTTCACAGAGAGGATATTGGACAAGTTAATCAAAATAAGAACTGATTTCCTAAAAAGTTATTTCACTACGTTCCAAATGAGTATCGAATGGTGTTTTTTTTACCGAATGTAATTTCAAACTTTCAGTCATTCCATGACTGTAGCTGATCGAGCAGCCGCCTGCGTGCCGCTAACACCAAAAAGTGGTAGCTCAATTAAAAGTTTTATATAATTTATTAAATTTCTATCAGAACTTGGTATAACGCCAAAAAAATCGTAAAAGAAATTTTTTGAAAACTTTTTGTCGGATGCAGAAATTCATCTATATGCTCTAGGAGCATTTCTGCATCAAAAAAAAAAACAACAAAACAAATCGCTTACGGGTTTTTGCAGGTTAGGGCTCGACACACGAATGTATTTACATTAGAGATGCCGTTTTAAAATCGATTAAATCGAAGATCAATTAATCGAGCCCTTCCGATTAAATTTTTTGTCGATTTATTAGTTCTGATTCGATTCAAAAAATTCGAGAATCGACATTCGATTTTTGCAATAACTCTCTATAAAATTATGGCTATTAGCCATACAACAAAGACGTCAAAAATTTAAATCCTAAATTGTTGCAAATTTTCGTTAAAATTTTACATTCCTTAATTACTCTAAGTAGTCAAAATTTTTTATTATTATCCAGTCTTTTAGCAAATTTTTTCAAACAAGGGTAATTAGTTAGTATAAATAGTGAATAGCGAAAACGAAAAAAACATATTTAAAAATCGCCTGTCATAACTCCATTGCATAATACACTTCTTAGAAAAAATAATTTTGAAGTAAATCAAAATTTTTTCTCGTTTGTGATAAAAGAAAATCGAAAATTTTTCACCATTTTCTTAGGTAGGGCTTCAAAATTTTAGTGACTGTTTTGGGCATTAAACACTATCCGTGCATTGTTTTTTTCCACATGGCATTTTAAAATGGCAATACTTGCGGAAATTCGGTTTAAGGATTTATGAAGTTTCTGATGAATGATCATATCGTTGTCTTAATATAGAAAAACCTTACCTCACATTTTTGCTTTTTTTTCGTAAGTATTTACGGATTGTTAGTAACTTGATAGCTTTTGATTCAAAAGTTTTGAATAAATCTGGATATTGAAACCGATATGAACAATGTATGTATTACTTTGTTTATACCGACACATAAAGCGCTTTGGCCAGTTCGTTGTGGTTCAATGCGGATGCATAAACCAAATTTCAATACGCTCTAAATTTCAAAAGTGTATTGACTAGAATTTAATTTCAAATCGGGTTTTTACTTCTCAAATCTGTTAGAAAACAGGTATAAACACATCACTCATTCGACGCGAAGTGAAAATAGGCTGGTTTTCTTCATACAGCCAGTTTTAAATTTCAATTATTAAAATAAATTTGAATTATTGTTCGCTTCCATTTTGGTCAATCGCGCAAATCAATTATTAAAAAAAAAATCGAAATAAAACAACAAATTTGGTATACTTTTCAATACGGCTTCAGAGAGTGCGCTCTAAAGACACAGGTATAAACGCTTGAAAGAAATATGTGTTAAGTCAAATTGGTTTTTTCTTAAGGCGGTTTTTGCGTAGGTACAAACAAGGTATATGTTTTAAAAATTACTTACAATAAAAGTTTGGTACTTGACGTGTTTCGTTTCATTGAAAAAATTAAGTTAAAGACGTTATTTGATAATATAAATTATAAATGAATCGATCTTGGGAGATTGATTTATTTTTTGACTATTTTTATTTCGATTCAAAAATCGATTTTTTTTTATTTCGATCTGGCATGTCTGATTTACAATACGCACGAGAAAACATGAAACCCTTTTTTACCCTTTTTTAAACGATGTATTTTTTATTTATGTAGCTTCCTGTATCAAAATATGAGTTTTCATAAAAAGTGAACTTAGCAGCTTTCACTCTAAGCTAGCGATATGTATGTACAGCTATTTATATGATCCCAATATATTTTCCCTTGTAAAAAATATGACAGATATTAATTCATCGTTTCACCGCCGTTCAAATTGACGTGGCAATTATCTCTGACTGCTGGTCATTGCGCACGCGCACGGAGGGTAATTAAATAAATTTATTAACTGAAATTTTTTCTGTAAGGATCTTTAGCACACATTTTTTAGCTCCGAAGCCGTGGTATTATCATATTACCAGGGCCCGAAAATAACCGCTATCACGAAGGATTTTTATTTAAAGAATCCTTGTATAATCGTTAGTTTTCGATTTATAAAATTACGATCAGTTTTGATCGTTATTTTATGATTTTTATTTTTTCAGTCAAAAATAACCGTTATTCATTAGTTTTTATTTTTTCGATCATTTTTGATCGTTATTTTTATTATTTCGATCTGTTTTCAGGGTTAATCTTGTCTGATCCTAGAAAACCAAAAAAAATACTTGTCGTGTTGAAAATTAAAGAAACAAACGTAGACCTGAGATAACCTCAAGAACCACAAAAAAGGTTCAGCAGGAAAATGAAAACAAAAATTCTTTGATTCATTGCAGGTGATTACATTATTGAAAATTTTATTTACTAAAAATTAAGTGCTAAGTATTTAGGTATTTATGTCATAGTAAATATGTACCAAAGTACTATCCATCATTGGATACCATGTATGTGTGTACATATTTTTAAGTAAAATCTGTGTCGGCCGCTGTGGTGTAGTGGTAAGCAGTACGCGCTTCCACTCCGCAGCACCTGGGTTCAAACCCTGGTCAAAGCAACATCGCAAAAAAATATAGAAAAAAGGTTTTTTCTTAACAGCGGTCGTCCCTCGGCAGGCAATGGCAAATCTCCGAGTGTATTTCTGCCATGAAAAACAGCTTCTCATAAAAATACAATCGCCGTTCGGAGTCGGCGTAAAAATGTAGGTCCCTCCGCTTTGTGTGACAACATCAAGGCGCACGCCACAAATCGGAGGAGAAGCTCGGCCAAACACTAACATATGTGTAAGCGCCAATCTATTATTATATTATTACTGTGTACTGTAAATAAAAATCACACATTAACGATTAAAAATGTTCGAATGAATAAAAATCGTAAAATAGCGTTTAAAGATGATCAATAAAAACAAAAAATCACAAAATATATAACGATTAAAAATCTCAAAATAACGATTAAGGCGAGGAAACGCCATTTCGCTTGAAAAATGCTGAGATTCCATGATTTCGGGAGTCGGATGTGTTTGTTCTTCTGGAACTGATAAGATGTTATTTCACGCATTTCTATCGTCTCCTTTTCCTCTTTTGAAATTAACTAATTAATTAATCCCAACGGCTTTTTACCCTCCATTCCCGCCCAACCGAAACGAGGGTCGCAGTCCGCATGGCGGAACCTTTTTTTTGTTTTAGTTTGTTGGTGCCGAGTAGTGGAGACAGGAGTTTATTAAGTGTCGAGATCTAAAACTATTCAGCTAAAGAATCAAATTAATCAGCTGATTGGATATGCTAAAGATAGTATTTCAATTATTGAGAGTGGAAATGATAGTTTTCTTTGTAGTAAAAATTGAGTCCGATATTTCAAACGTGCTGGAATGAGAGGAAAAATCTTGACATAAACAACGGAATGATTCGTTTTGTTCAAAATTAGTTTTGCATGGCTTCAAAGCAGAGGTCGAAAGTGTCTTAACACCCGAGAGGGCACATTAAAATTGACCTCAGCCAGGAGGAGGGCCGGGCTATTAATCAATCCTGTCATTAATTTTACGATAAATATTATACCTAGCATTTCTCTACGACTTGCGAGTGTAGGCAAATTTATGAGCTTTACACGACTTGTGTAAGGGGGGAGATTGTAACCTGAATCCCAGTTAAAGTCACGCAACGCAAAAAGCAAGAATTGTTTTTGAATTGACTCAATCCTCTCTGAATGAACTTGGTAGCGGGGATTTCAAACAATAGATCCGTATTCTAGTATAGGTCTAACTAAAGTGGAAATAGAGATTTTGTAACATAAGGGTCTTTGAACTCTTTTGACCATCGCTTTACAAATGCAAAAACGCCCTTGGCTTTATTGACAGTAGCATTAATATTATGGTTCAAATTGAGTTTGGAATCCATTCTGATACCTAGATCGACAAAATTGGATACCTGATCCAGGTTATAATTTGATACTGAATAAACAGCTGGTTGAACAGCCCTCCGAGAGAAACTTTACATTTTTGAAGGTTTAGTGGCATATAGTTTGCATTACACCAACTAACCACGTTGCTCAGATCCTCTTGTAACAAAGACCTTTCTTCGATAGAGGACAATGTTTTAAAAAGATTCACATCATCGGCATACATTAAAATTTTTGAGTGTTTTATTATAGAAGAAATATCATTAATGAATATCAGGAACAGAATCGGACCAAGGTGGCTTCCCTGAGGAACTCCTGAAGAAACTTTAATGATGTTGGAAGAACAATTATTAACAATAACTCTTTGTGTTCTATCAGAGAGGTGAGATGAGATCCATTGAAGAAGACTGGGCTGAAAGCCGATTAGGTCCAGTTTACGGATGAGTAACGAGTGACATACTTTGCTAAAGCTTTACTGAAATCGGTGTATATTACGCTGGTATGAGCATTTTCTCTAAAACCGTTTGAGACATGAGTTGTAAACTCCAATAAATTAGTGATAGTAGATTTTTCTTTAGAAAATCCGTGTTGAGATTGTGAAATTGAAGAAGATATAGAATATGTCAGCTGATTGACAATAATTGCTTCGAATAATTTGGGGATAGCGGATAGCTTCGGTATGCCTCGATAGTTTTCTATAGAGAACCTGCTGCCGTTTTTGTGAAGTGGTATTATGAAAGACTCCTTTCAGGCTGACGGAATGTTTAAGTGACAAATGGAATAGAGGTGTTAAAGGCTCGCAGATGTTCTCAGCGCAGTTTTTAAGGAAACAGGTCGGAATATGATCAGGTCCAGGCCTAAATGACGCTTTTAAGGTTTTTAAATAGTGTAAAACTTCATCGGAAGATATTACTGGAATATAAGCAGAGTTGATTGGATAAAGCTCGTATGGATAGTTTCCACTTATAGGGAAGTCTACAGAATAATTGGACCTAAAGAACTGGGCAAACATGTTGGCAATGAGTTGGCTGACGCTAGACACAGTGTTGCGATAATGCATAGCGGACGGAAAACCATGTACTTTACGCTTTGAATTTACGAAACCATAAACTGATTTAGGATTGTTAATTAAATTCTTCTTAAATTTACATAAATATGAGTTATAACATTTCTTATTTAATGCAAAGTAGCTATGCCGTAAAACTGAGTACTTTACGTAATCACTGTGTAAGCCCGTTCTTTTATATAGTTTAAAAGAAAGTGACTTTATTTTTCAATTTTTTAAGCTCTTTAGTCAACCATAATTGTGTTGGTTCTCCATGAACAATATGCAAAAATAAAAAAATATGCAAAAATAAGCACGTAATTCGAATATATACTTAATTTACTAATTAGGGGGCTTCTAACTTTTTCGGCAAATATCACTTCATTAAATGAGGTTCCGAGTGCCCGGAAATCTTCCTCAAGAACCTCGCAAGCCTCTGACTCATAAACTATTCATTTGTAAGAAAATTTTACTGCAACACATTTTGCTTTATAAAGGTAAGAAATATTACCATTTCGTATACGATTTAATTTTCCCAGCGAGCTTTTGGTTATTGACTTAAAATTTTTCGCCTTTATTTATCTTGAAAGGAAACTGTTTGACGTTATTATAGGAACATGTGTACCCGTACGCATTGGTTGTTACTCACTTTTTAATCTCACTTCAGAGAGTTTGCTGTTGTTGTTTGTTTGACATTTTTACAGGATTTTACACGAAAAGTATTGGACCTTGCATTTAAAAATTTAGAAAACCGCATGCATTCAAGAAAAACGTTGTATACAAAATAAATGAAAATGTGGCACTTTATGCGACTTTGTTATGTAAAAAGCTCACAGAATCGGAATGTTACATCAAAAATATAAAAAATCTACCGGGCTTTAAGATTTTGTCAATGATCGTTTTTCTCAAACTGGGGAAAAACGTTTTAATCATTTTTTTTTAGTTCTACCTACATAAGTGACCCCAAAAGCTTTCCACCACCTTAAAGGTCGGTCGTGAAATTTCTTATCATCCCGCTACATAATGTTTTCCAATCAGATTATCAGTTTTAGATTTATCAGAAGATATGTATATGGGAGAAATCGGGGACAATTTTAAGTCGCATCGCTTTTCTAATGTAAATTACACCCAAAAGACACAAACCGTTTATTTTTGTTTCTATATGATAACAAAGCTTAATAAATATCAAAGAATATAGGCCCAAACCTTTTACAAATCGGTTTGAAAAGAGAAAAGTTATATCAGTTTTAGTAAATGATATTGGATTCATGCAACGTATCGATTTCGTACAGCAAATTTGAAATTGAAAAATCAAAGTTTAAAATGCGAACGGTTTAGTTTGGAAAACTTATAAAGTACGATTTTTTAAATACTACAAAATTTGTACATAGATTTCAAGATTTATCGATAGTTAGGACACGCATGTTTATGTATGACAGTCCTCTTTTTTCGTCCATTGTCCTGGTAATTTATTTATTTCATATGGGACGCTAAATGTTCTGTATTTCTTTTGGTGTACCGTATTTGTACCGTATTCGGTATCTTAGCGCTTTAACACATCATGAAAATGATATGCCTATGAACCAGTTTTTATTTTTGAATCTGGATGCTTGTGATTCGAATTGAGGAGCACATACGTAGATGGTTTCTGATGTTATAATTTTGCGCCAAAATTTCAAACTTAGTTTACGTATATGGATTCCAAAACGAACAAAAAATACACACAGCTTGCCGTCCAATGTGCCAATGAAATGCTTTTTCAGGGCTTTTGTGGAAAAAACTAGCAAACTTATTTTTAGTCCCGTATTCAGCTGCCATAATTATGGTCACCGCATGTATAGCAGATAGCCACTCTAATGTACGTACATACAAATACATCTGTACATTGTACATGCATTCGTAAAATCAAAAGACTTAAGCGAGCAACATGGGGTTGATTGTGAAAACTTTACAAATGCAGTATGTATAAGCATATGTACTCGTGTAACTACATACATATATTTAATTACTATAAATATGTAAAAAATTCACCACTGTTGCGTAAACAAGGAAATTCGCCTTCACCACTATGCCACTAATACTGATAAATATATACATATGTACCCATTTGCCAATATTAGAGTGAACATATTAAAGCAAATGAGAGAGCTCTCTCGGTGCCTGAGCGCATGCTTAGCTCCGCCTTCATCATACAAATTAGCTGCCAATCGGCATAGGTATATAACGAAGCAAAATCTTTTATAACGAATCAACGTCGGACCGCTCGCGGTCATGTATGTGAACATAGTAGTAGTGATAATTGTTAAAAAGCGCAGCGGATTTATCCTCCATGCTCCACTTGTTTGCCGTAGCTGTTTTTCCAAACTGCAGCTTAAAGACCTGTAGAGGAATTGTGCCGTCAAAGAATGGAGTTTTTACCTTAGAAGATTTGGTCCAAGAGGTTGGGCGATTCAACTGCAAATCTCGGAGACGATCTTCTAGCTCATCTACCTCTGCGTCGTTTGCTTCTCTTAATTAGAGCTTCGATTTTATATTGCGGATCCTCGATTTTATCCTGTCGCTCTTTTAGTTGCGTGTTGTCTCTGACTTAATTTTCCTGTAGAGCCGTGATCTTCTCATCCAGCTGCGATGAAACGTATGTTTTCCGTGTTTCCAGCTGAGATGAAATCTGTGATGACATCTCCGGCATGCGTATATCCTGTGTCTGCATCATCTGTGACATGGCAGCCAATAACGTGTGCATGTCCATAGCTGTTGATGAGCTTGGAGCCTTTTGCTGTTTTTCAATCTACTGCTGCACATCCTTCGATGAACAAGTAGCCACATCCTTATTTATTTAAAAATCCCAATTCTGACACCAATTGTTACGATTATCCTTGTTTAACCCTTAATTAGGCGCTAAAAGAAAATCACACAGTTAGTCGCATGGGGTCCCCAGTGACCAGAGTTGTGTAATGATTGAATCAATTGAGTGTGCATTCTCATTTGTTTCGTTTCAAAAATGTGATTGTTTGATTTAAAAAATTTAACAACCACTCTTGAGATTGGTTACAAATTGTAAACACAAAATATGTAGTGTGTTATGGAATGGTTGACACCCATTCACATAGAGAATGTGAATGCAAAAACAAAACTCAATCATGTATGATTGTACGTTTATGTGAATGCAATCTGTCATTCAGTACTAATACTATTTGTTGTATCAGGGTTGAGATTTTTGTACTCAAAATGTGAAACCAGAAAATTGCCATCTCCTTTAAAATAAGTAAACAAATAACAAATAAATATTTAGTGCTAAAATATTTTTCTAAGTGTTCGGGCGAGCTTCTGCTCAAACTTGAGGCATGAGTTCTGTTGTTGTGGCACAAATGGAGACACCTATGTACACATTTAAGGCTCACTCCGAACCCCAAATGATTTTATAAGAAGAGTTTTCAAGGCAGAAATATACTCGAAGGTTTGCCATTGCGTGCCGAAGGACGACTGCTATTTTGGGTATTTAACCATGGCCCTATGGGGTGGAAGTACGCACATGTAATCACTCTGCTACGGCGGCCGCAGTAAGTACATGCTATACATATAGTCGTTTAAAGTACAAAACCGCGTATCCAGAAAATGCAAAACCGCATAATTGCATATTTCAAAATGGTTCTCTTTTGTATAAAGCAAGCGTATTTCTGGCTAGTATATTTGAGGACGAATGGATAAGAATTGAGCCAAGAACTTTTGTGAGAAAATCCAATTTTTGGCAGCAAATGTCAGTTACGAGGTTTTGCAGAATGATGATGCTCGGTTTTGTACTTTAAATGACGATATGTATGTACACATATTAGATTATTTGTTCTCAAAATGCATAAAAACTATAGTATGATTGCAAACAATTAATAACATTTTGTGATAAACAGTTTTAGAAATGTATTTGCACTTCAAATTTGTGTTTTAATAAAGTATTAATTAAATAAATTATTGTTTTAATAAATAGATATAAAAATATTTATACTTGGCAACTCCTGGACTTTTCTTCATTTGTATTTGTAAAAAATAATTGTAATTTTACAAATTTAAAGCAAACGGGCGTTTTTTACAAAAAAATGTAGTTAGGGATCGAATTGCGCACTGTTCAATTGTGATCGAAATTGCAGGCAAAATTTGTGCGTGTGTAATTAATGTTTTACTTATTTGAAGAAATGTTTCTCCTTGTCTTTAAAAATAAGCAACCCAAGACCCCCGCTTCCCACTGGTGGTTACATAATACTTGAACAGCCCCTTAATTAACATGTGCTTGTTTTGTGCACGCGCGGCCAGTTAAACATGCATGTCTAAATCGATTTCCTTCATCATTCTTAGCAATTTGATGTGCATTTTTATTATTACCTTCCTTCTATTAGCTCGGGATGTAATATTGATGCGCCTAAAAGATGCAGCGATTTCTATTCTCAAGTTCTCAAGCTACATACCTGATCACAGTACGAATGGCAATTATAATAGGGAGGTTTTAGTTTTTTAAACTATAATTTTATTATTGTTATGTGTTGCAAACAGACATTTTAGGAACTAAATAGGTTCTAAAATCTCTGTACACAAGCGCACTTATTTTTAACAGTTTCCAGTTTATGTAATTCTAGCAGACCCAGCGAACTTCGTCCCGCCCAAAATTAGATTTTTAATTTAAACATTTGGTGCAACAGCTTCTCCAACAATCCACATTTACGATTTGTACTGGCACATTCATCGGCTAACAGGCTAACCTAATATTCGCGGCTTGCGTTTTGGTACGCATGCCGTCGAATTTGTTTTTTTGCGTCACCCGAAATTGACTTGCAAGCGTTTGCATTTGATTTCATTGAGCGAAATGTCAAATCAAAATGTCACGCAGAACAAAAATTGGAAATTGAGTCATACGCACGCCGTTCAATTTCGGTTGATCTCATACAAGTTGCATGTGCATGAGAAATTTTTGACAATAAATTGGCGGCGTGCGTGAATATTAGGTTAGCCTGTAAGACTATGGTTTGATGGTCATTTGCCGCCTTAAATAACCGAACGAAAGTGTTATGTTCATGAGAAGTTCCCTGGTGGCAACAATTATCCGGATCTATAGTGAATGTGCCCTAGAAACTTTATCTTATAGTTGGTGGCAAATTCAAAATGAATGCGTATCTCTGTTCAACGCAAATACAATATACATACATAAACTGAGATGAAATACCTTAAAAAGTTTCGCGAAAGCAATTTAAGTGAAAAATGATATTTTTCTGTCAGGTTCTATATTAAATTCAATTAAAAAAATAAATTTTCATTAAATTGCTTTTAAGGTATTTCGACTAGGGACACGAATTTCGATACGATACGATACCATATCGATACTTTTGGCATTCTATACCGATATTTTTTACTCGATAGTTTTTTTTTTTTGTAATTTAAAGTTACTTCCTAATTCTTTATAAGAAGAATTAATTGGCCAGCAAAAAAGCTTAAAACGCCATCTCCAAGTTTGGATTAAATTATAAAATTATAAATTAATTTCAATGTCCTTTAAAAAATTAGTGATAGATTTACATGCTTTGCCATTAGTATTTTGATGAAATTCAATTAATGATGAAGTATTTTTGAGTATTGGGTACTTATCACGTGAATTGTTATATTTGTTACATTTGAAAATTATATGATCAGTATTTTCAACTGTATTACAAAATTCGCAATAAGGGTTTGGAAAAATATTCATTTTTGATAATGTCTCCTTGCAGAAAGTGTGATTTGTTAGAATTCTATTAATTTGTTTAACTTCTATTGGTGTCATTTTATTTGAATTTTTATGAAACCAAGGTAAACTATATAGTTTTAAAGCGATATTTTTTGGAATGGAGTACCAGAACCCTAGTATCGTATCGAATGTCTAAAACTCAAATTAATAAGATAATCACCCTCATTGCGAGAGTCGTGTAGAATGCAAGTCGTTTTTCGAGGGTCGAATCACATCGATAATTTCACGTCATTGCCTAAAATTTACACTCGACTAGTGTATTAAAACGGAAAAACTTGGCAGCACTGTATAGTTTCCGAAGATTTTCGTCGTTTACTTATTTCGGCACGACAGTAGGCAATGCCAATGTTGTCGAGTCGTACAATTTAGCCTAATTTACGACTTACGAAATGAGGCTGCATGGGACCGATATAAATTGGGCTTTAAAGAAGAGAAAGTTGTACTATAGTTTAGAATGCATGTAGCTGGATTTGAACCCACGGCCTCGGTGTTTTAAGTCATAAAGGTGGTGTTGTGCCATAAAGGGGGTCCCTACTGTTTTACGCCATTCTAAACGGCGCACATAGGGGTATTTGGCCGCTTTAGGCGGGAAAATTATTTTTACGAAAATTTTATTTCAAAATGTTTAGAAAAGACGTGACGATGTCTAACCTTGTAAATGTTTAAAATCAAGTAAATATAGGAGGAGGACGTACAATTATTCCTCCAAAGCAACGAAAATAAAGTGGTTACAGTTTGACACCGATAGACTCTATGTTGCCGGGGTCCGATTGTAGAAACACGCATACCTACATACGTATTCGTCTCGGCGATGTTTATATATAGGTTAGTACATGCAAAGAGTTGCCACCTGGTAAAAACTTAAATATAGTTAAGTTAACTGAATTACTACAATATGGGTGTAGACCTTCAAATTCTATTTGATTAACGAACCACAAAAATCACATCTAAAATCTAAAATTTCCAAAATTACAAAGTTGAAATAAACACAGTACAATAAAAGGTAATAACACAAATACAAACCCTACAATACTCCCCCTTCTAAAGAATTAATGTTATATAAATTAAAAGTAACTCGTTTCTTATTTGATGTTGTGTTATTCATTGTATTAGTGTTTGTTTATGGTATTAGTTCTGTTTCAATGATTGCTGGTTTTAGTCTGTCTATCGGAATTGTTTTAACCTCATTATCTACTTCAAGTTTGAAATATTTTTTGTTTTTTTCAACAACCTTATAAGGTCCTTCGTATGGTTGTTGCAATGATCTTTTATTAATAACACGCATAAAAGCAAATTTACAAGTCTCCAAATCCTTTGGTATATATACACCAGTATCAGAATTTTGATTATGCCTTAAATTTGATTTAACATTTTTTAAATGTTCCCGTAAATTACCTAAAACTTCAATTGGGGAAAATTTTTCTTCAGATGGAACAACAAGTTCACCGGGTAGGCGTAAATGTTGCCCAAAAACCATCTCAGATGATGTGGCTGAAATACTTTCTTTATACATCGATCGTAAACCAAGAAGTATTATCGGCAGCTCATCATACCAATTGTTGATTCCATTTCTAGCCATTATCGTAGCTTTTAACTGCCTGTGAAACCGTTCTACCATACCATTCCCTTGAGGATGATATGCAGAAGTTGTAACGTGATGACTACCAAGCAATTTTGTTAGTTCCGAAAACAATTTTGACATAAACTGAGTACCCTGATCTGTATTGCTTTTTAACGGTACCCCAAAACGTGAAACATATTCTCTAAAAAAATTTATTTGCAACCACTGCCGCTGAAATGTCCTTTAATGCATATGCCTCGGGCCAACGCGTGAACCTGTCAACTATTGTAAAAATGTAACGATGTCCTTTCGATACAGGAAGAGGTCCAACAATATCTAAATGAATATGATCAAATCTACTTTTGGGAATCGGAATTTTAATTACTTGAGATTTTGTGTGACGATTAACCTTCGATTTTTGACAATTTATACATTCTTTTGACCAAATATTAATTTCTTTGCGCATTTTTGGCCAATAGTACTTTTTAATAATTAGACGACGTGTAGCTTTTGTACCAGGATGTGTAATGCCATGTAGCATATTAAACACTGTCTTGCGTAAACAATTTGGAACAAATAGCCTAGGATTCTCACCTGTCATTTCACACCAAATATTAAAATTTAAAAGTGGAATTTGAATTAATTTAAGGTTATGTGATGTGTCTCCAGATTTTAATGTGTTTAGTTCCTCGTCCTGTTCTTGTTCATTTTGTAAAACTTTGAAATTCAGTTCTGTACCCTTAATTGCATCAACTTCGAAAGCTCGAGATAATGTGTCAGCTATAATGTTCTCCTGTCCTTTAATATATCGTATGTCATTAGTAAATTGTGCAATGAATTCCATATGTCTAGTTTGTCTCGGACTACGTTCGGTTTTTGAACTCAAAGCATATATCAAAGGCTTGTGATCCGTAAAAACTGTAAATTGTCGTCCTTCTAAAAGATAGCGAAAATGTTTAATGTTCAAATAAATAGCTAGCAACTCCCTGTCAAATGCACTATACTTAACTTCGGATGAAGAAAGTTTCTTAGAAAAGAAAGCTAGTGGCTCTGATTTGTTATCAAACGTTTGATGTATTACCTTTTATTGTACTGTGTTTATTTCAACTTTGTAATTTTGGAAATTTTAGATTTATGTGATTTTTGTGGTTCGTTAATCAAATAGAAAATTTTTATTATTCAAACTTTTCTATTTGATTAACGAACCACAAAAATCACATAAATCTAAAATTTCCAAAATTACAAAGTTGAAATAAACACAGTACAATAAAACCCAACAAGCAAAATAAACTTAAAGAAAGTTTTTTTTAAGTTTTCAATTATAAGCATTAAGCTTTCAAAACGTTGATTTTTTGTTTATAAAACGCTTGGAAGTAAGCATAATATAATCGAAAAGGAACATTGGTTATAAGCGTAGAAATATAAACTTGTAATAAATGTTCAAAAGAAAGCTTTTTATAAGCGTAAAAGTGTAAACTTATAATAAAGGTTCAAAAAAAGTTTTTTTATTAGCGTATCAATATAAACTTACTAAAAATTTTCAAAAGAAAGCTTTTTATAAACATTTTTATAACCCTTTATTTAAAGATATTTCATTAAAAACTCATACATAGATTGCTTAACATCTAGAAACTAAACGAAATACGAATTTTCGGCGGACTCATCTACAGTCGCGAAAATATAAATAGGGAATAGACATTTTAGCATACAAATTCGCAATAACACATACAAATTAAGCATAAAAAAGTTAATTATTACATCTTGTTGCGTGCTTTCAATTACTTGCGGTTATTGGCAAATTGGAAAAGCGACATCGATGCAGCTATATATTCCGCTTCATCGCCGCCATTCTCATTGATGAACTTTTCTGAAAAAAATTTAATACATTTTTAATTGAATGTTAAACTAAGAAAGGATAAGGGGAACTCATCATTTGGAAACTCGAATGCTCCACCGATTAGCGCAGCGGGTCCTTGATTGGATTTTCTTGTTTTACCGCATTGGTTTTATTTAATTTTTTCTTTTAATAATATATTTAAAAAATCGTAAACACGTCACTTACGATTGAAAAAATTTTATATTTACTACTTCATGTCGTTGGCATTTGCATTTCATTTATAAGTCTAAGTTATTTATAAACATTCGCTCTCAAAACTTATTAAAGGTTTATTTGAAAAAACCTTTAATAAGCTTAATATTAAAAATGCTTATTTAACGCTTATTATAGCAAACTTACTTTAAGTTATTTTTAAAAACATTTACTGAAATGCTTGTTGGGAAGGTAATAACACAAATACAAACCCTACAATGGGTATCAATTGAAATGGTTTTGAAAGGCTTCATTACTAAACAAAATGTGGCAGGGTTACCACCTGATTAAAAATGAAATTCAACTTTAACTAAGGAAATAACAGACAAAATATTTTTTTTTATAATGTTGCTCAAATTTGTTTTTATTGTTAAAATGCGTATAGACTTCCTTGAGATATAAGTTACAAAAAAAAATGACGGAAATAACCGATTTTATCTTGTAATGCAATGGATAATAAATGTGTAATTGAATTCTAAAACAAAATTTGTGTAAAAAACTATTTGAGGATGATGATGAGTGCCAAGATTCTTCATCGGACCCTTCTTCCTCTTCTGAAGACTCTCCAGACGTCGTGTCATCCTTAGTTGGTTCAGCTGGAAGCAACATATCGATTTCTTCCTTTGAAAAGGGTTTCGTTGCTTTTTTTTGGCTTTGGCCTGAAACTACTAATGAGTGGATCAGAGCTTAGTAAGAGCAGAGCAGAGTAGTAACCTGTTCAGAACGACCAGATCGCGGCTGTTGCATACCTTTGGGAATTGAAAATGTTCCTTGTAGCCATGTTACGTTACTTTTAAAAAAACTTCTTTTCCTTTGTATAAACTGTGCTTTTAGTTGCGAAAATTTGTGCTTTACATCTCTTATTTGTTCATCGGAGAAGGTGTCAGATGATAATATATCATTTTGAAGAAACTTTATTTTGTTCTCAAAATTCATAGAATTTTGTCGATGCATCTTATCAAATAAATATTTTCGAGTTACTACTCTATAGCAGGAACCAGTTGGTGACTCTAAAGCACAGGAAATGCTTAAAAATGACAAAATATGTATGGAAACGAAATTTATTTTAATTATTCGCCATGAAAAGCTCATCGGTAGCTTTCGGATGCTAATTTTGGTCCAGTATACTATCAAAGGTCCATTCTATAGAACGCAACTAGTAATGTAACGTGGAAATGCGTGAAAGTATAACTAAAAGCTTACGGTTTACAAAGTAATGAAAAAATAATCACTAAAAAAATATAATATATCCGATTACTGATATTATTACTTAGGTTAAATTTTGCTAAATCGAAACTATTTAAAATAAATTTAGATTTACCTGTGTCTTCAGACTTCATAACAATTTTTATACCCGAGCGCACTTGTGCACAAGGGTATATTAATTTTGTTCACATAACGGTTGTTTGTAACAGCCAAAACGAATCGAGATAGATATAGACAAATGTATACATAAATGATCAGAATGAAAAGAGAAATCGATTGAGCCATGTCTGTCTGTCCGTCCGTCCGTGTACACGATAACTCAAGCAAAAATTGAGATATATCAACGAAATTTGGTATGTAGGTTTCCGTTAATCCAAGGTAGGTTGGTATTAAAAATGGGCGAAATCGGACTGTAACCACGCCCACTTAACATATAACGGTAATTTCCAGAAATACGAGAACTGCGATATTTTAGGAACTGATATTTACAATAATTTTTAGACGAAAAATAAGAAAATTATACATTTTTGGAAAATGGGCGTAGCCACGCCCACTTATGGTTACATGTGTATATCTTGGTAACCGTTGCACCAATTTATTCCAAACTTGGCAAAGTTGTTGGCCTTGATACAGCATACTAAATGGCTGAAAATTTAAAAAAATCGGGCAATAACCACGGCCACTTCCCATATAACGATTATTTAGAGAAATACAAAATCTTCGATAAATCAGTAAATATTAAAGCTAATTTATTCAAAATTGATGCCCACCGCCCACTTATAATCACATATATGTATATCGGTAACAGTTCTACCAATTTGTACCAAACTGGGTATTTTTATTGTGCTGGCCACATAAAAGCAAAACGTTGAAAATTATTGAAATCGGACTAAAATTACGGCCGCTTTTCATATAACAGTAAATTTCAGAAATGCTTGAAACTGAAATATTTCGAAATTTAAGGACGCTAATTTACTCGAAATTGATACACCCCGGCTTACCATGTAGCGGTAGCCTTCGGAAAGGTGAAAAAACATTTATTTAATACTTGCGCCGGGTATTTAATGTTCGGTTCCGCCCGAACTTTGACTTTCTTACTTGTTAATTGTATAATGACCACAATAACAATAATCCCTTTTGAACGCAACTGTTTCACAATGAATGCGTAAAATACAACGTGCACTATCACAAACTGACAAGTTGCGACTGAGATACTGCGTCAAAGCGGCATCATAAGTTCGGGGTAGGGGTTGCCTATTGTTCCGCAACTATTCAACTGTGGCAGGTAGTATTTTTTTTTTGTTCCTACGATAAGTTTAAAAAAATTTACTTATGACCGCCTAGATCGATCAAATACCCCTATGTGCGTGCGGCGATTGTATTTTTTTATGAGAAGCTGTTTTTCTTGGCAGAAATACACTCGGAGGTTTGCACACTTCTAGTCACTACACCACAGCGGCCTACATACGATACCAATGCACAGTGGTTGCTGTCATAGGCTAAAATTAAAAAAAATGCATGTAAAAATTTTTGAACCAAAATAGGCTTTGCAATCAGTTATTTGTCCAAACTTCATGTTGTCATATATTTTTTGTTTTAATTCTAACGGTTGTTTCTGAAAAAAGCAACAAAACTGTCATCAATTGTTCATTTTATTTGTACAGCGTCAGCACGCTGAAAATTGAATTGGATTTAACGTAATTAAAATTTTGTGAAAAGCCGAGTGAGTTAAAATTGTATGCAATGGTTATTGTACATAAAGGTATTGACTTTATTTCTACAATTAAACTTTTAGATAATTTGTGTTGTATTCTATGCTAATCGTTGTTTCAGAAAAGTAGGATTTTGTGTGTTTCTTGGTTCGTCTTTCAAGTATTTAGGTAATGTTTTAAGTGTGTTTCCCCTATCGGCCCTCAATATTTTTATTTACATATTGTTTGACAATATTTTAAGATTATAAATGTGTCCAGTGTAGATGCATTGACCAGCAGAGGCTCGCGTAGTATTCCATAACCTAATCCAAGCTCTTTATTTTCTACAGTTTTTTTTTATGTTTATTTCTTGATTTACATATCTAATTTTCTAGTTCAAAATGTTTCTAGGCACAAGTTAACACTGCGAATTTTCTCGATTGCATGTTTTTGAGACTTGGCGTGAAAATTTCGGTACGCATTCCCAAAAAGTTCAAAATTTGCTGGGTGCAATAGCGAAAGATATTGAATATGAGGGTTTTGAGCCAGATCGGTATGATTTGCAAAAATGTATTAATTACGTTTGTAAAAAATTTGCATTGTTTTGGCAAAGACCCAAACGCCAAAAATCAGCAGTTCCACCAATTCAAATCGTGGTGCCCGAAAATAGATTTTGTTGAGTCTTCAAAAAGACTAAGCGTCGGCGAACATATCGGGATAAAATTATTACCCTAAGGTCTGTTAAAATAAAAACTGTAATATGTAAAAGTGGGCGGGGTTGGACACGCCCACATGCAGTCATGTGAAAAATAATAGGGACACGACATTGTGATCAGTTTCGGCTATATTTTTTTTGTTTGTTTAATGTTTATTTTTTTTTATAAAAATACAACTCACTATCTAACAAAAAACAAATTTCAAACTTTGTAAAAAATAGATAAATTCAACAAAATTTTAAAACAACACCAAACTTTTTAAATAAGTACTTTTAGAAAAAAGTTATGCATGCAGTTTTATAGCCCACTGAATTCTAGCTCAAGATAGTGGAAGTTTTAAGTGTAAGAAATCGCTTTGATTTTTGATAATTTTTTTTTCTGACGGTGTCACGCATTTTCTTTCATTCAAAGTATGTTTGACATTTTTTTTTATGAAAGCAAATAGTAACACCATCCGCCAAAAAAAAAATATCAACAATCAACGCAAATCTTTAGCCACTTCAAACTTGCAATTTCTTAAGCTAGAATTTAATGGGCTTTAAAACTGCACAGCTAGATTTTTTCTAAAAGTTCTTATTAAAAAGGTTTTTGTTGTTTTAAAATTTTGTTGAATTTTTCTACTTTTTTTATAAAGTTTGAAACTTGGACTTATGTGGGTTTTTTTAGATAGTGAGTTGTATTTTTATAAGAAAATAAACATTAAACAAACAAAAAAAAACAAAAATATCCGAAACTGGTCACAAAGTCGTCTCCCTGTTATTTTTCACATGACTGTATTTGGGCGTGTCCAACCCCGCCCACTTTTACATATTACAGTTTTTACTCTTAACAGACCTTAGGGTAAACATTTTATCCCGATATGTCCAATGAAAGTATTTTTGGCCGCTCTCCCCATATAAATGCAACCACTGTGCAATGTTAAGAATTTTGTTTTGATTTTGGCATCGATATTTGGGATATCGAGTCTTTTTATTCCGATATTAATGGGTGTCCGATATTTTTACAGCGATACTTTAAATGAGTACCATATCGATACTTTCCGTTCGATATCGTGTCCCTAATTTCGACAGGCCGTGATTTGAGATTTACCACTGCACAACTCAACCATGGTTTCCTCGAATGAAGCTTTAACACATAATAATATTGGCAAATCCCATCCATTCCATTGGCCAATCGTAACACACGGGAGCTCGATATACTCAATGGCGCAACAGGTCGATTTAGTCTGACATTTACGGCACCTTTTCTCACTTGTCGATTTTTAGTAATAACTCGACCTCAGCACCAGCTGGCAGCTCTTTTTTGCAATTGGACTGTTTTTACCGATTCCAATACATGTTTTGAATATTCGCCAAATCGGATCATAAAAAAGATTTTTAGTAATAACTAAACTCCAGCGCCAACTGGCGGATTAGATTGTGAAACTAAACTATCCAGAGACCCACTCAAACACACACACAAAACTTTGTTAAAATTAGGATTTCACTCACAAATCTACCTACAGAAGGATTATATACACATTCAAAGATAAGTAAAAGTTAGTACGTTTGCACTTTTACACGCCCCTTTTTAAAGAGCCCATTTTTCTCAATGAGTATGGGATTAATTTTCATATCTCCATACGAAGTGTTCCAGTACTGTACCACGAACTCTTCCAGAGATATGTAGTATGAAATTCGGCTTGTAGGTGCCACGCCCCCTTTTCCAATAGCTCCATATTTTCTCCATGACTATGCGATTGATTTCATATATCACCACACACGGTGGGCAGGAAGCGAAGATAGGTTGCATAAAAATGTCGACAAAATCTGAAAGCAGGGTTGTATTTGTTGATATCTTAAGGTTAAGAATCCGCTTAAATTGAAATCCTAGCTGCTCCTGTTTTAAAGATATCCACATTTTATATACTTCTGATAGGATATATTTGCAAAAGAGGAAGGCGTACTTCTCGATAATTAGAGCATATTTATACGAAAAGAAATCTCATACAAATCTGTTCCCCTTTTTTAACTCATTTATTGGGCGCTTAGATAAAACACCACAATTACCTTTTTCTGTAGCGTGAACTTTCTCATTACAAACACTTTCAATATCGCAATATATGTATGTATGTATACAATATTGTATGCTATATAATACGGTAGTAATTTTTTTATTAAAGGTTTGTTGCTATAAGCAAGTAGCGCAGGCAAGTGGCACTGCGCTTGTGTAAGAAATAAAAATGCTCTAACTTAGGCCAACGGTACTCCGCATAATAAGTAAATAAATTCAAAGCTTGTATGAGATGTATTTTGGTATTTATGTACTCTTCTGTCAGGAAATAATGACTATTGTACATCCAGAACACAAATGCGATCATAAAGAAAATCGCATGAAAGTATGCGCTTTGTGTGTAGGGCTGCCAGACGTCCCGGTTTTCCGGACATGTCCCGGTTTTAGACTATTTGTCCCGGTGTCCCGGTCCAACCTTAAAATGTCCCGGGTTTCGTTTAAGTGTCCCGGTTTTCGATTTGATTGCACAAATTTTGCATAAAAATGACTACACTGAGAGATAAAATGCGTTGTAAAATTAAGAAAAATTTTATGAATTTACTGGGGGAAATAACGCATAGTAAACATGAATATTTTTTATTTGATTATCGTTTTAAAATGTTCGTATTTAAAAACAATACTTTCATATCACGCACACGAGGTGTTGAATCAAACTGAACATTTGAATGCACATTTACATGTCTGGCTGTAGCTGAGTGCACGAAGATGCTTGCCACAATTTGCTAATTTCCAGAGCGTCAGGGTTCAAATCCCATTACAGACAGCATGGAATTTAAATAAATTTTTTTTTAACTTAATTATGAAAAAGCATCCGTTAAGTGCAAAGCGCTTCATTTTAATATTGGCGTATTTCAATTGAATATTTCTATACTAAATACTAAAATTTGTATACTTAATTTATTACGAGTTGGGTTGGTGCTCTTTCATATGCGATTTTTTTTTTAAATATAGCACGTTTTGCATAAGCAATAGTTGATGATTAATATAAGTATGTACCTAAATACGTTAAAATGACATGCACAGAGTTTTACAATTATAGCAAAAGCCAGAAGTTTTGAAACAAGCTCACAGCAACGAAACAAATGACTGATATTTTAATGTTACCTTGTATTTATTTATTTTTTTTTCGTGAAACCTAGATTACTTATAAGTACCGTGCCGTACAAAATTATTGGCTCGGAGACACTTTCATCTGATCACAATTTCTAATCAGATCTTTTAGAAAAATGTTTAAAATGTAGCTTTTGAGCCAATTAGTAAAGTGCAAGTCTGAAGTTACCAGAAAATTTGGTTGATTTTTTGCAATTATTTATTTTTTGCTGACAGTGTCTTCCACATACAAAAAAATGTCGAACATAGTTTGTATGGAAGAAACTCTCAGTAAAAACAATACCAAATATATTGCCTCGTTCAAAGCCATGAGCAAAATCGTGAATACATGGTTTTCCGCAAAACAAGCGGATCTTAGTAATTTTGATAAAAATCTTAACGAGCTCCGCACAGCTTTGAAAAGTACTGGAATTTCTCAAACTGTCAAAATCCATTTTTATTTTTATTATTGAATAACGATGGTTTAGGATTATGGTCCGAGCAGGCCGGGAAGTCAGTTCATAGGGAATTTATTAAATTCTGGGATAGATTCAAAATAAATATGATTGATAAACCAAC
>NW_023458971.1:71030-84943 GCF_013731165.1 Rhagoletis pomonella
AGTCCACTGTGGAAGAACTTGAGGAAGAGAGAAGTAGGGTAAGGGAGAAGGCGCGAGACAATATTAGCCGAATACAAGAAGAGAATGTGCGAAATTTCAATAAAAACCGTAGAATAGAAACAGAACTTCCTTACAAACAGACAACCCTGACTGAACGAAGAGAGCTTCGAGCAACTTGCGAGACGGACGAACGATTCACTCAAATACGAAGCACGGAACCGTTCGGACGCATAATTTACTTTTAATTAATAAACTATAATCATTGTATTACTAAATCATTTTAAAAACGTGTATTTTACTTAAACGGCGGAAAGATATTAATCCCACATGTATGTGCTTTCGAAATTCGAAATAGCACCTCTGGTAAAAAATTATTTTTAATTTTTGTAGGTATGTAAATAACTTAAAAAGTAAAAATATAGGCTTAGTCCGCCTTGTGCTCTTATTTAAACGGTATATAATTCTTTTTGTGCAAACCTATACTACAGGTGCCACAAATTTTTTAAAAATCAGTTCACTTTTTTTTTTAATATCTATAAGGTATTTAATTTTTCGAAGATCTGACCTTTGACTCCCTATATCATCTGTAATCTAAGTTTGCACAAAAAAAAATTTATTTACCTTTTGAAAAATTATCTTTTTATCATAAAGGTAAAAATACCCCTTTTGGAACGAGTACCAGTTTTAAAACAATATTATACATTTTTGCAGAAAAAAAAAGAATTAAGCCGCCCTGTGAATTGCGCAATTATTGACCGTATCTGCGTCCGCATAATTGCGCAATGATTCATCAATTTCGTTATTTTTCTGAAAAATTATATTCGTATCATATAATTATAACACACACTGGTGAAAAATGCCAATCAGTTTTTCGAATTCACTGAATTTTCAAAATACTTAACTTTCAATTTTTACTTTTTTGTTGTATTTTCGAATTTGTACTATTTTACAATGGTGAAAGTCACAGCAAGTTTGAATATTTTCGCAGAGTTAGAAAATAACAAAAATTCCAAAATTTTGAACTTTAAGAAATTATAAAATTTCTGGAGATTTCTTATTATTACAACGCTTTTATCAACTTGCAATTTTGTGTGTCCGACACCATTTTTAGCTATAAAACCTTTGCTTTGCAAAGTCCCTATAAAAAAGTCTAGTGCCCTATGCACTACGTACGCTGCAGCGGAAATGGACAACACGCCAGTTCCTTAAATCAGCGTTGGGCAGAGAGAGCTTTTACTCTGCTCTCGCCTATACAAAATGTATAGAAAGCTTAAAAGAGCTTTGCCCGCGGGCAAGGCAGTGCCTATCAGTGCTTTAAATGAAATTAATTGGTGCTCGTATGTATGTGTATACTAGGGATGCCAAAATATCAGGAAAATTGGGATCTTTAGGCAATCCCGGGATCCCGGGATTCAAATTGAGTCATAAATTTTATGAACATGAATAAAAATTCAATATCTGAAAGCATTTAAACATACAATGAAATAAAACTATTTAAAATTTACGATAAACTGATTGTAAAACTCATATATCGCTAGCTTAGAGTGAAAAGTTGCTAACTTCTCCTTTAATGAAAAATCATATTTTGATATAGGAGGCTAGATAAATTAATATTGCATCATTTTGAAAAGGGTAAAGGTTCTTGTTTTATGTTTTCTCGTTTATATTCAATGAAAGGAAAATTTGCTAAGGCCAAAAAAAGCTCCGAAAGTTCGATAACGCCAAAAAAGTTCGAAATCTTTTAATAAAGATCGAATCCCTCTGATTCGCATGGAGTTTTACTTTGCTTTAAACAGGCAAAATGTTGTATTCAAAGTTTTGCGAAATACTTGAAGAAAATGGCAATACGAAGTTTTTTCCTCTCCTGTACAATTTTTAAATTGGGACTTAGCAACTTTGCACTCTACGCTAGCGATATTTATTTATTCAATCAGACAAATTTTAAAGTAAAACATTTTTTTAATTGTATTTAAAAAACCATGTGATTGAGGAACGTATACATCACAAATAATAATTTAAATATCAGGTACTTTTGAAAGTAACGATTAATAAAAAAACATAAAACAAAAATATACAAAAACAATTTCTCTAAACATGTTTATTCTACTCTATAAAGAAATGGCGAATGGAGAATTTTTTCCTATTTTTTCGCAATTTACCTGAAATTTTGAGGGTGTACGAGTCAAACGGATCTCAGAATCGGATTCAGCGGGTCGAAATACATGTTGGTAGGTGGGTCTGGTTAAAAACACACACCGCTATTGTTATTATTGCACTTAAAATGTTTTCATAAGAGCAGCAAAGCATTCAAAGCGGAGTCTTCTAAGCTTGACCTGCAGTTTTTACATACAAAACCTACTGATGAGAAACATATTTCGGCATCAACACTTAGGCTGAACTGCCAAAGGTAGACATAATCCATTTGAAGATAATGACCCCTATCTCCTCCATTACAAAATATTTGAACTTCTTTTACCAGCACGTTTCTCGTTTTTCGATTTGAGGAAGTTTAGAATAGATTGATCTAAAAAATTATCTAACTTTTAGTTAAAACCCTCTGTTTCATTTACATTAGCGACGCTATGAGTAAATTCATTGAAATCTTCTTCAAAAAAGGCTCAGACTGCAATTTAAAAGTACAGTTTCAAGCTTTTTGTTAATTGCAGTCAAAACGGCATTTTACAAATATCATACTTCAAAATTCATAAACAAATTCTTACTATCAATTCGATATTTCAAAATTTTCGGGGTCCCGGGATTAATGCAAGCAATTCCCGGGATTTCCGGGACGTCAAAAACACCGGGATCCCGGGATTGGCATCCCTAGTGTATACATATGCATACGCATGTGTGTGTATCAATATATTAATATCGTTGAATTATTTTAATATCTATTGCAAAATTTTATGCAGACAAGACTATCAAGTAGATAATAAATAAAATAAATAAAACAAGTAAGAAAGTCTAAGTTCGGGCGGAGCCGAACATTGAATACACGGCGCAAGTATTAAATATATGTTTTCCACCTTTCCGAAAACTACCACTACATTGTGAGCCGGAGTGCTTTTACCCCTATTTTAAACATCTTCGATAGAACGTTCAGTTAGACATAATGAGATAAAATTATATAGTCATATGTGAGCGATATCACGCCCTTTCTCCAAAATTCCAAACAATGTTACTTCTTTTCAGGGGATTGTGAGTAAATTGGCGTCCTTAAATTTCGAAATATTGAAGCTTCAAGCATTTCTGAAATTTACCGTTATATGAAAAGCGGCCATAATTTTAGTCCGATTTCAATAATTTTCAACGTTATGCTTTTGTGTGGATAGCACTATAACCATACCGAGTTTGGTACAAATTGGTACGACGGTTACCGAGATACATATATCTGATCATAAGTGAGCGGTGCCACGCCCATTTTCCAAAATTTTACCAAAAATGCATTTCTTTAAAGAATTGTTGGAAGCGTCAATTTTGAATAAATTAGCTTTAGTATTTATTGATTTATCGAGTATTTCGTATTTCTCTAAATTATCATTATTTCTGAAATTGACCGTTATATGAAAAGCGGCCGTAATTTTAGTCAGATTTCAATCATTTTCAACGTTATGCCATTGTTTGGATAGCAGAATAACCATACTGAGTTTGGTACAGATTGGTACAACGGTTACCGACATATAATACATATATGTGATCATAAGCCATATAGTGCCACGCCCAGTTTCTAAAATTTTATCATAAACTTATTTCTTCGTAAAGAATTGTTGCAAGCATCAACTACTGAAGATTATTCACTTAAATTTGATATTTACAATAACTTTTAGACGAAAAATAAGAATATTATAAGTGTTTGGATAATGGGCGAGGCCACGCCCACTTATGGTTACATGTGTATACCTTGGTAGCCGCTGCACCGATTTCTTCCAAACTTGGCACAGTTCTTGGGTTTGGTGCAACATACCAAATGGCCGAAAATTTTTTAAATCGGACGATAACCACGCCCACATCCCATATAACGGTAATTTGGAGAAATACGAAATCTTCGATAAACCAGTAAATATTAAAGCTAATTTATTCAAAATTGACGCCTGCAACAATTCTTTACCAAGGAATAGGTTTATGATCAAATTTTAGAAAATGGAGTTTCGTTCTTCTAACTTTGTCAGCTTAAAAATTACCTATTCTTCCTTGTGAATCGAAAAAATTTAAATTTCTAAATCCTAATGAAATTTCCTAATGCTTTTTTACCCATATTTATACCCGAGCGCACTTGTGCACAAGGGTATTATAACTTTGTTCACATAACGGTTGTTTGTAACAGGCAAAACGAATCGAGATAGATATAGACAAATGTATACATAAATGATCAGAATGAAAAGAGAAATCGATTAAGCGGTGACTGTCTGTCTGTCGGTCCGTCTGTGCACACGATAACTCGAGTAAAAATTAAGATATCTTAACGTAACTTGGTACGTGTACTTCTTTTGGGCGTAGGACGGATGGTGTTGAAAATGGGCAAAATCGGACAATAACCACGCCTACCTCCCATATAACGGTAGTTTTCAGAAATACGAAAACTGCGATATTTTAGTAACTACTGAAGATTATTCACTCAAAATTGATATTTACAATAACTTTTAGACGACAAATAAGAATATAATAAATTTTTGGAAAATGGGCGTAGCCACGCCGACTTATGGTTACATGTGTATATCTTGGTAACCGCCGCACCAATTTCTTCCAAACTTGGCACAGTTATTGGCCATGGTACAGCATACCAAATGGTCGAAAATTTTAAAAATCGGACGATAACCACGCCCACATCCCATATAACGGTAATTTGGAGAAATACGAAATCTTCAATAAACCAGTAAATATTAAAGCTAGTTTATTCAAAATTGACGCCTGCAACAATTCTTTACCAAGGAATAGGTTTATGATCAAATTTTAGAAAATGGGCGTGGCACCGCCCACTTATCATCACATATATATATCTCGGTAACCGTTCTAGCAATCTGTACCAAACTCGGTATGGTTATTGTGTTTGCGACATAAAAGCAAAACGTTGAAAATTGTTGAAATCAGACTAAAATTGAAGCCGCTTTCCATATAACGGTAAATTCCAGAACTGCTTGAAACTTCAATATTTCGAATGTAGCGGTAGCTTTCGGAAAGGTGAAAAACATATATTTAATACTTGCGCCGGGTATTTAATGTTCGGCTCCGCCCGAACTTAGACTTTCTTACTTGTTTTATTCTACATTGCATTGAATTTTTTTAACAATTTTTGAAATTAATAATATCTTTGAAATCACAAAGTCCTTCAAAATAAATCCTGCGGTCAGAGAGAAAAAATAAAAACGCCTCTTTAAATAAAAAAGTAGGTTTCAAACCAATTTATTATTATTTATTTCTTGGTAGGAGAGCTTCCCAAACAATATAGAAGCAATTTTTTCGATTCAAGTTGTTGAGAAGTAATCCGGGATCCCGGGATTGTGACAACGCCATCCAGAATATCCAGGGATCGGAAAAAGCCGAAAAATTAACATCCATTCGCATTCGTTATGCGAATGATTCGCATCATTTTACACATTCGCATTCGACATTCGCATTCGCATCAAATGATACGAATGTTTTGCTAATGCGAATGTGTAAATGGGCAGAATGTCAACACTAATGTTGTTGAAATGGCTCTAAGGGCCGGTTACTCAATGTCTGGTTAATACTAATCTGCAGTTAAACATCATTATCGACGTCTTCGACTCCATGCATATAACAGGGAGTCGGTAATGTCCCGAGCTGCAGCAGCAGTGACATCCTAGGTGGACGTCAGTTGGTGTGGGGAGGGCAGAGAAGGTGTTTTCAGTAAATTCCGCGAATCCCTTTCCAATCAGCTTTGGTAAAGTTGATATAGGTCCGGTGTTACGCGGAAACAAAGTCGGTAGGTTTATCGATCGAGTTGACTATGGGTAGATGGTCTGATGCCAAGGTCAGCATAGGTCGCCATGATACGCTGTTTATCAAACCAGTGCTGACTATTGTTATGTCTGGCGAGCTGCAGCCCATAATCCTGGTGGGAGCGTCGTCGTTTATTGTGCAGAATGTCGAATCGTCTATCTGATCAGCCAAATGCATTCCCCTACGATGATTTTACATGCTTGAGACCCAAAGATCGTGGTGCGCATTAAAGTCGCCAATTACCATACGGTTTTCACCTCTGAGAAGCGCACCTATTTCAGGGAAATGTCCTGTCGAGCAGCTGGTGACAGGGGGTATATAGACGTTAAATATTTTGAGCTTGCCATCGCCTGACCGGATGGCAATGCCCTGATATTCTAGGATTGTGTCCCTGGGGTGTGGTGCGTGATGAACACTAGGCCACCACCATTATCTCGCTCGCGATCTCGACGGTGCACATTGTATCCGGCGCAATTCAACAATGTTGCTGTGCAACTCCGTCTCTTGGACCGCAGCTCTCAATGTTCCATGCCTTCCCATGAAGACGGTTATCTCCTCGATCTTGATCTGAAGTCCGTTACAGTTAAATTGAAGGAGCTTCGTGTGGTTCGGGAGACGTGTTGTAATGCAGGGGGTGAGAGATGTGTGTTGCCTAACGGCATAGGCTGTGTGCGCTACTGTGGGACTTGTCGCCCTGTGGTGGTAGTGGGTGGTGCCGCAGCTGGAGTACGCGATTGTCCACCGCAACACGGCCCTCGAATTTCCCCGTCAAATCTCACCTGATGGGCAGACCTGAACATGCTCTAAAGTGGCACCAACCAGAGCAGGTGTTGCCCTTGATTGATGTCGCATTACGGAATATCCTGATCTGACACACCGCGCAGATTGTAGGAGGAACCAGGAGATTTTGGCGGCGGCGTGTGAGTAGCGGTGCGGTTGTGTGGTCTGTTATGGTTCTGTCTATTGTGTTGTATTGTTGCGCTGTGGTGTTTATGTTGAGCTGCTCCGGGGACCAGGGTTTGCCGTGGAGGCAGCGCTGTTCGAACAGCAAGGGCCACAAATGAAGTGGTCCACTGACGATGTGTCCGAGGGCCTGAGCAGACTCTGAGGTGACTCACCCGTTGCAAGTATTGCACTCGATTGAGGTGGAGTTCTGGTGTAGTCGTCTCTGGCATACATAGCAGGTGTAAGTTTCTGGCCTAGTGTTGGACTCGACGCCAGCCCTGAGCAGAAGAATACGTAGCAGATGCAGCCCTATGGACGAACATCATCTGAGATATTTCGCCGACCTAAACGGGGTTAGATCGCCGAAACAACAGCCCTTGGTCGGGTAAAACCCAAGTCATTCCGGTACGTAGAATCGGCTGTCTTGGGAATGCTGACAAATCGTTAAAAGCTATGCTGTATAAGCTTTATCTTCTATACCAGTGATTGTTCAGATACCAGTTTTTCCGATATATCTCCTCTATGTAGAAAGTTAAACTGTGTTACCGGTTTACATACCGATCACACAGCACTCAAAATCATTTGGATTGGTGCTATATAAAGTATATCTTCCATAAATCTGATTGTTTGGATATGATTTTTATATATGGAGCTCCTCTATCTATGTATGCTGTAAATATTTCATGTTTTACAATGTAGTTGCTCCTTCGTTATAGGCTTTTATTATAAATATATGTATTCCGATTCGTGCTGATTGTTTCTGACTCTATGCATTAAAGAAAATTATCACAAGAATTAAAATATAAACGCGAAAAAGTAAAATAATAAATTTGTGAAGGAGCTTAAAAATACATTCCTTAATTGGGATCCCACAATAACAACGCTAGAAGGCCTTTCATCTGTGGAGCAGGACCATTTGTACGTAAGTCATATGTAATATTCTATTACTAATATT
Source organism: Rhagoletis pomonella (assembly GCF_013731165.1). Taxonomy (NCBI): domain Eukaryota; kingdom Metazoa; phylum Arthropoda; class Insecta; order Diptera; family Tephritidae; genus Rhagoletis; species Rhagoletis pomonella. The sequence goes on from NW_023458971.1 coordinate 78,892, forward strand.
TAGTATTTTTCGTGTTAAGCTCGCCCGATCGACAAAGCAGGTATACGCATAAGTACATAAGTCTCTACATATGTACACTTCTGCGCCAGCGTGTGCATCCTCGCATGTACATGCTACTGTACATACATACATATGTATGCGCACTTATGTGCCCTGCAGCAAAATTTAGAGACAGTCTGGCAAAGCGCTAGTTTCGCCCTACAAATTTCAGAACTGTCTCTGAACTACTGCAAAAGGGATGCAGAACTGGACGGTTGAAACTCATATGTTGCTAGTTGCGCTGTCATCAATGTTACTCATCCTGCTCATGTGAAAGCTTTAAAAAATATGCAAAAATGTACTATCCCTGCACCAAAATTTAGAGACAGTCTGGCAAAGCGCTTGTTCCGCCTTACACTCAGAAAAAACATTCCTTAATGCTAGGAAAAAGGTATATTATTGTAAGGAAATATTACCTTGAAATGGCTCCAATGAATGGCTGCCGTAATATGAGTAAACGATTTGACTCAGTTTAACCCTTCGGAGGGCGCGCTTTAAAAGCTGCACAAGAGGGCGCGTCGCGGCAACTTAGCCGCAAGGTGTATGTCAAACGTTGGCTGTTTTTTTTTTAATTTATGTCGAAAAATCATTCAAATAAAACATTTGAATAATTTGTGTTTATACTGAAACATATTATAAGCATTTATTTTTTTAAATTTGTGTGCGTCATCATCAACAGTGGTTGAGTTTTATTAATGTAATTCCTGTAACATTTTCTGTTTAAGGCATTGTATTTATGACGAAGGATGGAGTACGCGGCGTAGTGAGAAGACAGGCCTGATTTTTTATAAAGTTTAAATGATTTAGTTTTCTGATTTTTTAAATGCTTTAGTTTGAGTTAAACCACAACGAGTTGCGAGGTCCGGTATTTTCTTTAACAAGAGGAATGAGTTTACTGAATATATTATTCAAGATTTTACTAAAGTGTAAGGCACTGTTCTCAACATCCCCATCGTACTCAGGCCAGATTATTTCAGATATAACTATTTTAAGCTTGTCGTAGTTAGCGTATTTAAAAGAATATCACCGACCTTTCGGCTTTCTAGTTTCAGGACAATAACATGAATCGTAGGATGGTGCCAAGGACAACTCTAGTGGTGGGTGATAAGGGTCTATAGGTATAACTAAAGGATCGCCGCGTATTATAGTGCATTTATCAGTATCATCAATAAACGCTAAATCAAGACATTTACCTAAGTTATTGATAACTGAATTAATCTGATATAGACCAAGATCGGAAAGTTCGTTAAGAAATCGGTTAAGTACATCCCGAGAAGAATTTGGCACCAGAATTCCATCCACCGAATACCAGGAAACACTCGCTAGATTGAAATCACCCAACACAACAATCGAATCGGAGGGTTTGGCCATGGCAAATAAAGAGAGCAAGAATGAAGAATGTTTGAAGTAAACCGAAGGGTTAGAGTTTGGTGGAATATAAATTGCAACAAGAAAAATACTACTTGAGGGGCACCGTATTCTAACACAGAGGAATTCAACATCATCTGAACCTGTGAACACAACTTTTTCAGAGGAAAAGTCGGTCTGAACATCTATTAAAACACCCCCACCTTTTCTATCTAAGCGATCATTTCTAAATATTTCATACTTACTACACAATATTTCACTATTAAACACATTCGGTTTTAGCCAAGTTTCAGTAAAAACCAAAATTTCATAATTTAAATCAAAAGACTTTAAGTACAGCTCAGTAGATCAGTAGCTAGAAAAGCGCGAAACAAGCACAGATTTATTCGCAGGAACTACGATTAATTCTTTCGGTAACGGGGAAGTTCCACTTTGAGATGTAGGTTCAGACACAGTTGTCGTTTTTGCTGCAGCCCTTGTAGTGACACCTGAGGAAGATGCAGCTTGAGATAACTCAACACACGGAGAATTAAAACTTATTAATTCCTTATTCAAGCCGGGAGTAGGCAAAGAATCAATGGGCGGAGTGTCAATGCCTAAAGCAATGGGATTAGGAACAATGCTGTCTCCTCCATACTTCCGCTTTTTTGAAGCTTGTTTAAGCTTGGGTGATGGAGAGGATGAAGATTCAATGCACTTAAAGTCTTTAAATGCATCTTCATAGCGCCTAAACTTTTCGTTTAGAAGTTTTAACTCCTTACCCAACTCCTGGAAGCCACTTCTGGCTCTCCTAAACATTTTATAAAGCTCAACTTCGGTTGATCTGCACTTGGGGCAAGACCAACGAGCACCTTTGTTATCGGTTATGATATCGGCCACCCTACCATTGATACCAGCACATTTTACATTTTTCAAAACATCAGGATGAATACATTGCATCGCGAAGTATGTAGTAACAATTTGTATGTACAAGAAAAACTCACAGTGTACGCTTTTAGTACGATAGTAGCAAAGATGAGCGGAGACACAGAAGTCTAGGTATTGTAAGTTCAATGGTTAGTAGCCGTGGGTTACACAGTGCGGCGCCGCGCCATTGCGCTGATACCGAGAGCTGAGTTACTGGCGCCGATACCGATTGTCACAACTCAGTGACGCAATGACGCAATCAACACCCGAACACGGACAACACCGGGCGGCGCAAAGAACACAGCGAAGTGTCACTTGTAAAATGTGCCGCACAAGGCGAATTTTTACAAGGTGGTGTTGTTAAAATTACCCGCGGTCCTTCTGAATGTGAAAATTATGTGTTTGTTGTATTTTTGGGTTTTGAACTTGGGTATATTTGAATTGGTTTTGCCCAACCGATACGACCTTGTATTAATTCAGCTTAGTTCAACACCGGGTGTCGCAAAGAACCAGCAAAGAACACCCGAAATAGAAGTGTCTCTTGTAAAATGTGCAGCACAAGGCGAATTTATACAAGTTGGTGTTGCTAGAATTCGTCGCTTTCTTCTGAATGTGAAAATGATTAGTTTGTTGTATTTTTGGGTTTTGAACTTGGGTATACTTGAGTTTTTTCTCAACCGATATAACTACGGTGACCATATTTATGGGAGCCGAATACGGGACAAAAATAATTTTGCGAATTTTTTCCACAAATGCTAAAAGATCTTAAAACCATTTTAAACGATCCTAGATGTATTAGCCTGAAAACAGCACCACTGTAGTAGCATCACACATGTGTAGGATACGTTTCTCGAGATTTTTACCCCACAACAGTTTTTACAAAAAAAATCGTTAAATTTTAGTATAATAAAGTACAAGTTTGAAGTAGCTGGGACTAATCGTTAATTTTTGGCAACGTTTTTTTTTTTTGTTTGGTGCTACGCATTTTTTTCATCCCAAGGAAGTATGTTCGAAAATTTTTTTACAGGGAAGCAAATGAGTAGCACGTCGCACTTTATTGTACTCATTTTAATGAGATACAAAACTGCAAGCAAATTTTTTCTAAATTTTCTGATTAAAAAGTGCGATATTTTGGTGCAACTTTGCAGAATTAATTTTCATTGTTTTTGCACAAAGTCGGATATTTGGATTTATTTGGTTTTTATTAGGAAAGAGGCTTTACTTTCATAAAAAAATAATAAACAAAAAAAATAGGCAAACTTCGCTAAAGTGTATAGTCCTAATTTATATTCTGGTCACTGTATGTATTCCTCACTTCGAGCCAAAGGCTTCCAGATTGAAAAATAATAACTGATAATGGAGAAAGTTGCGATCATATACCAATATTATTTAAAACAGGTTCATAGGCATGCCATTTTAATGAGCTGTTAAGGCGTCGAATTAACGAACATCGAATACGGGACAAATACAGGACATTAAAAGAAATACAGAACATTTAGCGTCCCGTATAAAATTAATTAATTACCAGGACAATTGGTCAAAAAAGAGGACTGTCCCGTATAATGCAGGACGGATGGTCACCGTAGATATAACTATAACCTTGTATTAATTCACTTTAGTGCAGCGTGCAGCAATAAAGGAAATGAGCTTTATCCTGAAGAGGCGCCATTGCTCCAACACACTGTGCTGATTCCGACAATGGCGCTGAAGGTAGTGTGTCAGCGCCAAAAAATTTGCGCCGTTACCCAGGCCTACACAGTACAAATTCATTTGTTCAATTGCATACCTTTGACAATCAGTATACATATTTATGTACATGAAATTATGAACCGAATCGGTATCTCCCTCTCTTTCTCTTACTTATTTACAGTACATAGCAATTGCTGGCAAAGGGGAACATCCACGAATGAACACACCAATGATGTCGTGCAAGCCAGTGCAAGAACCAACACCGTGATTTCCCGAAGTGCCGCTGTTAGATATTTGACGATGTAAAAACAATACATTGACACAGACTTCTGACGACGCCTACTACAAACGTGTGTGGGCGCTAGCGCCATTTAACAGTGTCTGGCACTCCCATCACCGCCCTTACATCCTATTTGTATTCGTTCGCCTTCTTTTTAATACGAGGTGAAGTCGTGTTCCATATCGCGCCCTACCTTGCGAACGACCAACTGAACGCTATGGTGCGGCCACATTTGTTGATTCCGGTTCTCGTCGGGTTCGTTAGTGCATACCAATAGTGCCAGCACGTTTTTTCTTCTTCCTTTAGTTTATTTACCACAGCAAACACGAGGTGAGTGTTGCTGATTCAATTGTGCTCCCAATCCCAACGCGCTTTCGACTGCGGCAAAGCAGTAACGCCACCAAACTCATCAGTTGAAGGTTAACTCTCTTCTAAAACGGTTGTATTTTGGTGACGGTTTTTATTTTCGTATATCCTAAACATCCGCAAATGTTTGAAACGTGCTTACAGACGCGAGTGCGTTGTTGAATTTACGTTTCCTAAATAAAAGCTCGAGGAAAAAATTTATCAATTGTGATACCTTTTATAATATAATTGAAAAGTGAACCCACTACATAACATACATAAGTATATATGTATGTATGTGCGCACATACACTACTTAGAACATTACACAGTTTGACTATACCAACTACATTTGTATGTTTATAGATACGTACTTAACTTCAAATGCCCTTTGCTTCGTTGTACATTTAAGACAGTAGTGTACCTCATTTCAGTCTACTTTTAGTGCCTGTGGAAATGAGACATTCAGACTTAAGGGGAAATTGTGAAATTAAAAATATGCCTATCATGTTAAATATTCAAATGAAGTTTGATATGTAAAAATCAATATATCATTTAACAATTTGAAAAAAATCCTTGTGTGTAACTACTAGTATCAATTATTAAAAAAAATTAAGAACCATTCCTATATGTTTGCAACCATGGCTGTAAAGATGCTGTACCGAGGACCAAGTACAAGACTTGAAAACTTAATAGAAAAAATTCAGGCGACAAAGGAGATTGAAACTACGGGTAAATATTTATCAAATAATTTGTTTTTTTTTTCAAAACAGTTGTTATGGCATCTATTCGGGTTGAAAAAAATTAAAATCAAACATGATGAAGTTAATAAAAAAAAATAAAAAATAAAAAATGCGATTTTTTAATGTAAACATTTTTATTTTAATCTCACACTCTGATGGAAAGCCAAGGTGAAGAACATCACATCACATCCACAGCACATCATAGCAACAATTTTTCGCTATGTTTTCGATGTTTCATGTATCTGCTGTTGTACCATATACGTGGTACATGTGACAGACATAAACTGTCATATATCATGAACCGCTGGACCGAATACGGGCACACGTTGCATAACCCATCTGCATCATAGTCCGAATATACCGTTTAAATTTAGTAGAATTCGTGCACTTATTTTTTTATTTAAGATGGGAGGTGCCACGCCCCTTTTTCCAATACCGCACATTTTTCTCCATGAGTATGTAATTATTTCATATGTCTCTATACCAATTTCCAGTAATCTACCACAAATATTTCAAGAGATATACCAGATGAAAATTTTTGTTAGTATGGGTGGTGCCACGCCCCCTTTTACGAATTCGGGCAAAATTCACATAAACCATCTGCATGATAGCCTGAATACGCCGTATAAATTTGGATGAATTCGGTGAAGCCGTTCTCAAGTTATAAGCTCACACCAAAAACG
>NW_023458972.1:0-36984 GCF_013731165.1 Rhagoletis pomonella
ATAAAGATAAACAATGATAAAAACAAAAAAAAAGAAATATAATGATTATCATTAAGATAAAACCAAAGATAAAAGTAAAGAATGCTAAACACAAGGATAAACATAAAGGTTAAAGTAGTGATAAACATGGAAATAAAAATAAAGACAGACATAAACATAAAGGCAAAAAATAATGATAAAAACAATTAAAACATAAAGATTTATATGAAGATGAACAAATATAAATACAATCAAAAACAAAGATAAACACACAGGTTAACATACAGTTAAACATAAATAGAAATACGAAGTTAAACGTGAAGATTAAGAAAACCCAAAAAACACAGTTCCAAGCCTTTTGTAAAATTGAGGAACCAGTACAAGATAAACATAGAGATAAACTCAAACATAAAGATAAACAATAATAAAAACAAAAAAAAATATAAAGACAAATATAAAGATAAACATAAAGAAAAATTCAAAGGCAAACACAAAGATAAATATAAAATACATAAAGACATAAGCAGAAAGATAAATATAAAGACAAACCAAGGTAAAAATAAACATAAACATAAAGATAAACACAAACATAGAGATAAACAGAGATAGGCATAAAGATAAACACAAAGATAAGCATAAAGATAAACACAAAAATAAATACAAAAATTAACTAAGATACACATATACATAAACACAAAAATGAACATAAAGGTAAACACAACGATAAACATAAAGGTAAATACAGAGATAAACATTAATTTAAATAAAAAGATAAACATAAAGATTAAGAAAATCCAAAAAACAGAGTTCCAAGATAAACACAAAGATAAACATAAAGGTTAAAATAGAGATAAAAGTAAAGATATATATAAAGTCATATAAACATAAACACAAAGATAAAAAAAAAAATATGAAATATAATGATAAACATAACGATAAATCTAAGGACAAACATTCAGATAAACAAAAACATAAACATAAAGATGAGCACAAGGATAAACATAAAGGTTGAAATAGAGATAAGCATAGAGATAAAAATAAAGATCGAAAAAGATAAAAGATAAACAGAAAGATGAACACAAAGATAAACAATGATCAAAACAAAACAAGAAAACATAAGCATAAATATAATCATAAAGATAAACACAAACAAAGATGATAGACATAAAGATAAACACAAAGATAGGCATAAAGATAAACAATGATAAAAACAAAAAAAAAATATAAAGATTATCATTAAGATAAATCCAAAGATAAAAATAAAGAATGCTAAACACAAGGATAAACATAAAGGTAAAAGTAGTGATAAACATAGAAATAAAAATAAAGACAGACATAAACATAAAGATAAACAATAATAAAAAACAAAAAAAATATTAAGACAAATATAAACATAAACAAAGATAAATTAAATGGCAAACACAAATATAAATATAAAATACATAAAGATCAACAAAAATATAAACAAAAATAAACAGGAAGATAAGCAGAAAGATAAATATAAAGACAAACCAAGGTAAAAATAAACATAAACATAAAGATAAACATAAACATAGAGATAAACAAAGATAGGCATAAAGATAAACACAAAGATAGGCATAAATATAAACACAAAAATAAATACAAAAATTAACTAAGATAAGCATATACATAAACAAAGAGATGAACATAAAGGTAAACACAAAGATAAACATAAAGGTAAATACAAAGATAAACATTAATGTAAATACAAAGATAAACATAAACATAAAGATTAAGAAAATCCAAAAAACAGAGTTCCAAGCCTTTTGCAAATTTAAAGAACTACTGGAAAACAAACAGATAAACACAACCATTAAGATAAATAATGATAAGAACAAAACAAAAACAAAGAAATATAAAGATAAACATAAAGATAAGCACAAGGATAAACATAGAGATAAAAGTAAAGATACACATAAAGTCATATAAACATAAACACAAAGATAAACAAAGATAACACAACAACAAAATTATGAAATATAATGATAAACATAACGATAAATCCAAGGACCAACATTCAGATAAACAAAAACATAAACATAAAGATGAGCACAAAGAAAAGAAAGATGAACATAAAGATAAACAATGTTCAAAACAAAAAAAAAAAAACAAGCATAAATATAATCATAAAGATAATCACAAACATAGATGATAGACATAAAGATAAACAATGATAAAAAAACAAAAAAAACAAAAATATAAAGATTATCATTAAGATAAATCCAAATATAAAAATAAATAATGCTAAACACAAGGATAAACATAAAGGTTAAAGTAGTGATAAACATAGAAATAAAAATAAAGACAGACATAAACATAAAGATATACAATGACAAAAACAATTAAAACATAAAGATATATATGAAGATGAACAAAGATAAGTACAAACGCGAAGAAGGATAAACATACAGGTTATCATACAGATAAACATAAATAGAAATACGAAGTTAAACATAAAGATTAAGAAAACCCAAAAAACGCAGTTGCAAGCCTTTTGTAAAATTGAGGAACTAGTACAAGACAAACATGGAGATAAACACAAACATAAAGATAGACAATAATAAAAAACAAAAAAATATATATCGACAAATATAAAGATAAATTTAAAGGCAAACACAAAGATAAATATGAAGACAACCATAAATCTAAAGACAAACATAAAGATCAACAAAAATATACAGGAAGGTAAGCAGAAGATAAATATAAAGACAAACCAAGGTAAAAATAAACATAAACATAAATATAAACACAAGCATAGAGATAAAACGAGACAGGCATAAAGATAAACACAAAGATGAGCATAAAAATAAACACAAAGATAAATACAAAAATAAACTAAGATAAACATATACATAAACAGAAAGATTGAACATAAAGGTAAACACAAAGATTAACGATAATGTAAATACAACGATAAACCTAAACATAAAAATTAAGAAAATCTAAAAAAGGGAGTTCCAAGCCTTTTGCAAATTTAAAGAACTACTGGAAAACAAACAGAGATGAACACAAACATTAAAATAAACAATGATAAGAACAAAACAAAAACAAAAAAATATAAGGATAAACATAAAGATAAATCCAAAGACAAACAAAGATGAACAAAAACAAACATAAAGATAAACACAATGATAAACATAAAAGTTAAAATAGAGATAAAAGTAAAGATACACAAAAAGTCATATAAACATAAACACAAAGATAAACATAAAGATAAACAATGATAAAAAATTATGAAATATAATGAAAAACATAACGATAAATCTAAGGACAAACATTCAGATAAACAAAAACATAAACATAAAGATGAGCACAAGGATAAACATAAATGTTGAAATAGAGATAAACATAGAGATAAAAATAAAGATCGAAAAAGATAAAAGATAAACAGAAAGATGAACATAAAGATAAACAATGATCAAAACAAAAAAAAACATAAACATAAGCTTAAATATAATCACAAAGATAAACACAAACATAGACATAAGATAAGCAGAAAGATGAACACAAAAAAACAAATATAAATACAACGCTAAACATTTACATAAACCTAAAGTTAAACACAAAAATAAACGAATATATATATATATATATATATATATATATATATATATATATATAAAGATAAACTAAAGATAAATACAAAGACAAACAAAGATAAACAAAAACATAAATATATACAGAAAGATAAATCGAAGACAACCATATGGATACCAAATTTGAATTGCCTTAAAGTGTTCCTTATATATTTAAGTTGTTTGATAAAAGAAAGTTAATTTCACCAAATTTTAAATTTCTTAAAGAGTTCCTTATATATTTAAGTTGTCTGATAAAAGAAAGTTAATTTAATATGATTATTCGATGTTCAAAGATATAAAATTTCACCAAATTTGAATTTTCTTCTCAAAGTGTTCCTTATATATTTAAGTTGCGTACTGATTACTCAAAAGCTTGACAAATAAAGTTACTATTCTTGGAAAAACACACCTTTTGAATTACTTAATTAATGGATGTATATCTTCCGATTTGATAAGTCACCACCATCAAGTTTAAATGCTATTATCCTCTTATTTTAACAGCATTAGAATTTATCAAAATAATTTAATAGTTAATATTTGTGATTTTGATTAAAAGTGCTGTGAACATAATATTTAGAAACAAGAATAAATCTGCGATAGCTATAATGGGGATCAACGATCATTCCCTTTACAGATCTAGAGGAGATTAATTAGTAGTCAAACCGTCTTAATCGAGATGAGTTGTTGACTTAATTTTAATTAATTAATATATTTAGACATTATACTATTTTGAAATGTTATATTCCATACATAATTATATTTATTTTAGTATACACCCTGTCGGAAATTCAATTACTTTGAAAGCAATTTAATAAGTACTTTTTTTACCAACCACAAGTACTTTGAATTCTTCCTTTTTCTTTGTAAGCAACTAACTTTATTAACATGGCGATGTCCTAAAACCAAGTTAATTATCCGACATTGCATATGCTTCAACTACTTTAAAATGCGTAAACTGCATAAATAGTTTGTTTCCAACTACTTTGTCAACTGATTAATTTCTGAGACAAGTCAGTTATTTCCGACAGGGCACTAGCATTAAAAATTTTATTTTATTTTTTTAACAAGCCGTGGCTAATAACTTTGTAAAATTCTGTAAATGTGTGTTGTCTTCGCATGAAGCAGTACCAAAACTTGAAAATTTGTACTTAAAAAACGTGAAAGAAAAGTAGTTGAATTAGTTTCTTTTAGTACGCATTTACATTAATAATTTTTTAACATATTTTATTACTTTAACACAATTCGGAACTGAAGAAAAACTGGCGCTTGCTCTTTACTCTGAAATTGAAGGATGGAAAAGTTAGTTATAAGTCTATAAGCAATTCAAAAACATTTTACATTGATTTTTTAAGCCCGTGGTCACAACCGCTACACGAACGGAAACCATTAGACAAATTACAACAAAGTTTTTCTTCGGCCCTTTCTGGATAGTAAATATGACGTCTTTGCATATTTTTGGTGCACAATAAAAATGACAAATATTGAATTAACACACTTTTTTGAAGCATACCACGGTAAAGCCGTTCTTCTGGGTATGCACTTACAGTTGCACGACAGCACTCAAAACTTACTCCCGCATCTCGTTCGCGCACCCGGGCAACGTGAGCAACCCATGAGCGAGCTGCGGTAGCAATCCCGAGCGCAGTCTTGGGTCATGGACCGCAGGGATACCATCCTAGAATGTCAGGGTATTGCTATCCAGTCAGGTGCTGTCGAGCTCGAAATATTCAACGTTTATATACCCCCTGTCGCCAACTCCGCGGCAGGTTATCACCCTTATGGTGGTGCACTCCTCAGAGGTGAAAAGAGTATGGTAGTCGGTGACTTTAACGCGCACCACGATCTTTTGAATTCATGCCTGTCCAATGATCGTAGGGGAGCACACCTGGCTGAGCAGATAGACGATTCGACATTCTGTACAATGAACGACGACGCAACCACTAGGATTATGGGCACCTCCTGCAGCTCGCGGAAGAAGTGGGAAGAATTGCAACTTTACTTTTGATGTGAGCAAACTTTGGCCAACCGTGAGGTCATTGTCCAACCCGACGAAGCGTGACGACAGAGTCGAAATCTCATTCATTTAATTTCATTCAAATAGTCAAATAGGTTGGAGAATGGTTTCATACCTTGCTGCCTTTGTAAAGCCATAAAGCGTGAAATACACGAGGAACATGGTTTCAAACTTAAGTTACAAACATGGTTGATAGCTGCCGTGACATTGTTGCAAACTTTGTTTCAAACCTCATTTTTGCATAGGAATTTCTGACTACACACAATACAATTAGTTGTAATGAGGGCGAACAATTTTCCAGACCACAGGAAATGTTTCAGGCTTCAAAAAACATCTCCTATTCTCCTGTTTCCCGCGATGTTTACACTACAAACTGATGTTACAACTTTTGTTTGAAACAAGGCCATACACACAGTAACATTAGGTCTGATCCAATACTTTTTGTGTAAACTCCTGTAAAAATGTCAAACATCAAAATTACTCTAAAGTGAGAGTTAAAAGTGAGTAACAATAAAAAGTGCGATAACAAACCAGCATTTTTCCTGTAAAAACGTCAACCAATGATCGCTTGACAATTTTCATGATTTTGACAGAAGAAAAAGTTCGGTTAAAATCTTGCAGCTGCATTCTGTACACCTCGCTCTCATTTACAAGATTTTGGAGTACAGGATCATTTTTCCTGTAACTTCCTGCAAGTTCGTGTAAAAAACTGTAAGTTCATGGAGTACTGGATCAGAGCTATTGTTTCCAATATGTATAAAAATCAAAAATTGTCATAACTTCAACTGTGACCGTATCATTGTTTCAAACATTCCCATACACGGGTAACATTGACTGTTCCTCGTGTATTCGCCGCTTAAACGAATTTGCAGAGAACAAAGTAAACTATAATCATTTAAGGGGAAATACACGACACCAGCTGGCTGGCACCATTAAGCGATTGTACCATCAAGCTCGAAGCATATAATATACCAGCATGCTGGTACAATATTTATTTCTTTATTATAATTTGTCTAGCATTTTGTTAAACATTGGCTTTTTAATTCACAGCTGCAATATTGAGAACTTTAATCTTCCACAAACACGGTTTTGACTCATATAGTGGAAGAAATATAAGCCAAAATACTTTTTACTTAAAAAATGAGCTTATTTCTCCCCTCACGAATCCAGCATGCGGGTACAATCATAAAAATATCAAATAGTTTTTGATGTCGGACCAGCAGGTGGTTCAATCGCACCACAAGAACATACACGGTCAACCGGCTGGCTCCAACACATGATGAAGATGTACGGGTCCTTTTACAAAACCTTTTATTAGTGATAACTAGTTTCTATCTCATTATATTATAATCGATAAATAAATCGCTGCAGTAAGGTGGAACAACTACGTATGATAAGCAAGTATCAAATAGCACGATTCAGAAAATAAAGGCCGCGCCATTCGCTGACCGCTAACCCTCTCTTCGTCGATTTGCAGATTTGCATTTGCAAGTTTTGTGTTTGCAACCAAGGCAACCGTTTGCATTTTATTGTTGTAAATTTCCAAATGCACCGAATATGCAAATACAAGAGCATATCGTCGCTACCATGTCAAACTCTCGAATGTGAAAATCGGTACTTTTCAGGATAGCAAAGAAACTTGTAAAAAATGTGGTTGTTATTAGGAAAAAAGTGTGGGATTCGACAATTTGTTAAAGGGATCCGTACGATATGTCGAAAATAAAAATGTCGAAAAATTAAAAGCCTGATTACACCGAAGACATATTTGGTTGGAAAAAATTGTTGTAAAGATAACAAAGATCGAAAAAGGCCGAAATTGACATTTCTTAATTAAAACAATGGGACTTGAAATTAAATTATCTGTTTTATAAATTTCAAATTAGCATTTATATTTCAGTAATTTTTCAGTTTATTTATAATTTTTCGTACAGATGAAAAACTATTGCTTGTACATACATACATATTTTGAAGACATGTCACCATACATACATAATTATAAAGATGTATAAATGTAATTCACAAAAATCAATAGAAACCTTGATATGGGGAGGTGGAATACGCTGAATTTTTTAGCATACTCTGTTCTTTTACTAAGGATATTTTTAGTATGATTCCTTCTCTTTTGGTAAGCGGATTTAGGTTTAGTGCCACCTCAAGAATTAATTAAATTCATTTTATTTTTGCGTAAACACTATAATAAGTAAAGAAAAAACTTGGGGAGAGTGGCAAAAACCAAAAATGGACGAAAGGTGGAATGCAATTAAAAACATAGCACAATCGACCAATTTTTATTTAAAAAATATACTAATCCTAGTTGAGTTTGCTTTGTGTATTAAAGGAACAACTGCTTCAGTAGAAAGGACATTTTATGTTGAATCAAAGTTTTGAACGTTTATTATAGGTTTCAAAATGAAGTCTCATTGACATTGGTTATTTTGCTACACCAACTTTACATTAAATTCCTTTACAAAAAAAAGATCTTTCATCTTAAATTCAAGTTCAACATAAAAAGGCGTTCATGCCAAAAACTAATCAATTCAGAACTTCGACTCGTGTATGGATTTTCACAATCTGACAATCCCTATAATGATTCCAGAAAATTATAAGAATAATAAAAAGTTATAAAATTATTAGCACCAATAGCTGACACCTCGAAAATACAAATAAGCCACAATACCCGCAAGTATAATTTTTTAATTTTGTACGTTTAAAAAAAATAAATAATAATTAAAAGTCTATAAAAATCAATTTTTAGCACAAAATCGCCAACCCCTGGCCCCCTCCCCCTGCGGGCGGCCTGATTTGAAATTTATCAAAAATGTGTATAGCAGGGATCACACGATTTATACATTTGCACATTTGGCAGCCACAGAGTGGTGTGGTCTAGAAATTTGTTTCAAGAATTAGTTCATATAAATAACAACTTTCCAAACAACACCTCTCTGTTACTGTGAATGTAATTTCAATATTGTTTTCACTTACCGTTCTTACAAACGAATAAGAAAGGGGTAGAAGATCACATATACAAGAGTTTCGGTTACCTCAAAAACTCATAGAAACTTTGCCTGAAATCTGTGGTAAAAATCTTTCTGTTAGGTCAAGCTGGCGTCCGGAATAAAGCGCAAATAGGTTTGGCAGCCCTAGGCATACTAGTAATTAACTTTACGAGAATTTCGGATTTATCGAAAATCACCAAAGTTGTAGACAATTTTTAATGCGCAAAATACACCACAAAAATATTTGCACTAATACCAATAAATGCGAATAACAATTGGAAAAAATCTGATTTGTACAAAGCTACAAAGCGCGAGAGCATGATTTCGTTAACCACTGAGCATGTAGAGTGAATTGTATAATAGTGGGTGACATATTTGACCCACTTGACTAACGTAAAATTAACAACTTGGTTAATACTATTCTTAAATTTTTGATTTTGGCTCTATTATATGCACATACGTTTCATACGTACGCACACCTCATTTAATCAAACGTTGGTACAACCGTATGCACACGCTGTAAATTTGTTTTAGCGCCAATACTGTTATCGATTATAATAAAATGAGATAGAAATTAGTAATATCTAATAATAGGTTAACACATAAAAGTATAAAGAGCAATATAAGCTACACAACCGGCATGACAGGCAATTTTTTTTACGAAAATTTCATGTTTTAAAGACACAACGATCAAACATCGATATATCTACGCAATAGTGGACAAATTTTGAGCAGCAGAACCACTGTCTGTAAATGTTGTGAGCGGAAAAGCAACGCAAACGGGTCGTGCTTGTACTGTGAGAAAATAAAAAAGTGAGTTCGACAAGCCGGTTGTGTAGTTTATTTTTCCTCTTAGTACATGCTAATGGGTACCATAATACCAGAAGAGCAAATGCAACCCTGCCATGTATTTTGTTGTTGCTTGAGAAGCCTAAAATGTCAAAACAGAAAGAAATGTAAGCACGTTCGACCAATCAAAAGCAAGCAAAAAGGATGCTAATGTATGTGCGTGTGAATGTGTATATGAATGTAGCAAAGTTTGCCAGTTCAGATTTTTCACGAAATAGAAAAAATCAAATGCAGCCCCTCTGCTACTACCTGTTTAATATGCCTTGATGGGTACTTTGCAAAATGCCATCCTTGCCTGCAAAAATAAGTTGCTTATGAGAAACGATTTCTCATCAAATGATATCATAACGAATTACACAGGCCTGCGAAATTTTATTATTATTTATTGTTATTATTTGTTGTTATTTTTTTGATTATCTAGCTATGTTGAATTAAAAAAATCGTTGTTTTTTTCTAACACGTCAGGATCTCTTTTACCTGTTCTTATATTTTGGAGTATTTATGCAATTGCGAAGAAAATAACTTTTATCCCTTTTCTAAGCATCAACTTCGAAATTTCATAAGTTTTGCTGATTTACTTAGTCTTTTTTGAGTATTTTTACTAAAACTGTTTGTTTTTTTAATTAAAAATTCAAATTTAAATTGATTGCTAAAAATTCTAAAATATACATTTCACCAATAAAAAACTCTCGATATGCTAGAAAAAACCAAAGATGTATTTAATTTAACATACCTAAATGTTCAAAACAATTACCTAAGTTATTATTGGAAAAGTGAAAAAAGTTGAAATTCGCAGGGCTGTGTTATTGAAATTAAGTTTAATTTTGGATTCTTATTAAAATGCCATTTAGCTTTCGTGTGATTTCAAATCAATTTTATTTAAATATGCGAAACAAGTGGCAACACTGTTGCTCGTTCTTTGAAATTGTTGTTGCACTTGCTTGTTGGTTTATACTTTGTGCTGCACAGCTGATTGTTGTTTGGCGAGATTGATAAAACAACCCACCAATCAATCTTGATTTTGGTACAAACGCAGGGTTGCATATCTCATATTTAAATAGCCAATATTGGCCATTTAAATGCAGATTAAATGTATGATCTGAAAATAAATTTTCGAAGTTAATCTACAATCTCTACTAAAATAGGCCATCTGAAAATGGGCCTAAGAGAGCCCTAATAAAAGTATGGGGACGTATTATTGATTTAATACAAACCGAAATTTAAAATTATCGATTCGTACGAAAATATGAATACGTCCCATTGATTATAGTACATTTCTTTTTTAATTTTCTGTTTGACGCAGAAATGCTCCTAGTTCATCTGGGTGAATTTGTACATCAAAAATAAATTTTCTCAAAATTTTGGAAACTTTAAGTTCAGAACTTAATTGAATTCTGATTCCGAATTTATATCGAAAGGAATAAGTGAATAGTATAATAATGTGTGGAAAGTATAAAGTGTTCCAAGTCCCACTGAAATGGAAATATTGATGACGTAATGGAATAGCCCATTTAATATAAAATGGTGATATTCGTGACCATCTTCAATTCGATATGGAGTATACAAAATTATATAAAGAAAACTCATTTTGATGACAGTCATGAAACTGGCAATTCAACCATATGTATAAATTGTCATCAAAATATTCATTTGATATCGAAAGCACACTTTGATAACGTCACAGAAGAGGCCACCGTACATGATACGGCTATTGGCATGACTGTCTCCAAACTGGCGGATACACATAAGACATTTCACTTTGATAACTGTCATCGAAATGATCATATTACATTAAAAGCGATCGATGACGGTCATCAAAGTGACCAGAAGTCACCGCAATGTTCGTTAAATGTCAAGAATCGTTATCAAAGTGTTCAGTTCACATATATATATATATATATGTTTACGAATTTCTATCGTATATAAACTTACTTAGTATGAATTTCTGACGTTGGAGCATATATGGATTTAGGAAAAAATATTAACTATAACTATAATCAACAGCAAAGCTATAATTCATATAACTGTGGACATTTATGTTTAAACTTCTTATTATCAAAAATAAATAAGTAATTATAAAGCTTTCTTTTATTTCAAATTAAATTTTATTAGTGATCATAAACACACCAGACCTTTCCATCCATATATATATATATATATATATATTAAATACTTGATAATAAACTATGTGAACATTATTAACACACGTACGTATGTATGTACGTTTGTATATGGATGTGTGTACGTAAATACGTATGTATATAAGTATACGAACCAGAGAAGCGCAGCGAGTATGATCAAACTGAATATATCCCACTCACCATCCATAATTTGTTCTACTTATATGCATTCATATTTACTGAAATGCCCCCGAACGTCATATCCACCCTTAAACAAAAGGTATCTATCATACTCATACTTAACAATATACCTGACGCGCGCAAACTTCAACTCTCCTTGGCGTGATGTGCAAAGAGCTGAGGGAAATAAGTATGATTTAAGAGTGCGCATGTACATACAGCGGGTGCCATAGATAAGTAAACAAAGTCAGCACGTTAGCGTTTCTGGTAATAACTGTAAACGTAGTAGTCCATTTTCCAAAATTTTATTTTCACAAAGAAGTTACGTTGTTTACCGTCATAACTCGTGAAAATCGAAATTATTTTTGCTCATTTTTGTTTTTTATTCGCAAAGTTTGTTGCAAACCTAGTTTTCGGATGCTCCAAAACTAAGTAAACAAGTGCAATTTGTCAAAATTTGTTTGAATAAAAGTGAAATAAAGTGCAGCTTTTGCTAGACCTCGAGTTAGAAACGCAAGGGGTATATGTTTTACATTGTAAGTATAAAATTCTTGTATTTTTTCGGTTATATTACAAAATCCTTCGAAACATCATTTTTTCAGTTAAACACTAATTTTTATTTAAAATAATGGCAAATTGTGCGCGTTTAAGTACAGGAGAGCGAAAAGCTATAATTAATCTTCACAATAAAGGGGAAACTTACAGAAGTATTGCCAAAACTTTTAATAAAACATCGGCGGCAATATTCAAGGTTATTAAAACCTTCAAGAACGATGGACGCGTTGATCGCAGATGTTCCCAGGGACGCCCGAAAATTACTACAAAAAAGCTAGATACTCGAATAAAAAACATGTCAGCAGCAGACCCAATGCTTTCTGCTCCGAAAATTTACTCCAAGCTCGTATCAGAAGGTAAAACAGCACCATATCAAAAAAACTCTCAATAAAACTACCTAGAACACCTCTTACTTATGTAGACTTGAAGAAGTATTCAATATTTATTCCAAATTTTAGAGGAATATTCATGTGTGACACTTTACCACGTAAACCATTTAAGAGAGAATGTGGAATAACAAATTTGGATAGTTCAAATACTGGAAAACGTTAATGAGATTGATTATTTCGATAGCTTTGGAAACTTATACTCCTAAACAATTAATAAAGTATTTAGGAAAAAACATTAAATATAACTATAATAAACAGCAAAGCTATAGTTCATATAACTGCGGACATTTATGTTTAAAATTCTTATTATCAAAAATAATTAAGTAATTAAAAAACTTTCTTTTATTTCAAATTAAATTTTATTTGTTCTCATCATCAGCATCATCAGACCTTTCCATTTATATATATATATATTACATATTAAACAGTTAATTACCAATGTGAGCATTCTTAATACACTTTTATAGCGGTAGATCATCTGTATTTCTAACGTATAATTTCTAACGCAATTTGTAACTGTAGAGCATATATATATATATATATACTTTCCATGCCGACTCGTTTAGCACGAATGTCGCGAAATAATGGCGGTCACTGCTGCCATTAACTTAAGTCTTTACTTATTTTTCACACACTGAATTCTTGTATTTTTTATTCAAACCGCCATTAGTTAGTGGAAGCAACTTTTTAATTTTAACTTATGCAGCTCTTATTGTAGCTAAAATCCCGTATTTTCTAATTTTATGTTTATCTAAATAAAACTTGAAAAATATGGACTTGAGTTCAAAATACTAGTCTGTTTACTTATTTATGGCAGCCGCTGTACACTTAAAGAGGAACAAAAGTACAAAATAAAAAGATGTTTCTTTAATAAACTTATTTGGGGTCGCTGGACACGAAAATAAGATTTAAAAAATCTCCAAAGATTCATCTTGGAAATATTTACGAAATATGTTTCTGGGTAACTTTTCAGTTATTACTACCAGCTATTGTTTTCGCGAGTTTCCGCTATCCAAGACCTAAGTTTTAAAGCAAAACCGCAAAAATGTGGTTAAATTTTCATAGATACATTTGAAATTGCTGATCTCACGGACACCACTCAATACCATGCCACACACTTAAAAAATTGTGAACATGATAAAATGTTATTGTTTTCGCGAGTTTTCGCTATCCGTCTTGTTTGTAAAGCAAAACCTCAAAAATGCGGGTAAATTTTCATAGATACATTTGCAATTCCTGATCTAAAGGACACTACTCAAGACATATGTATGTATGTGGTCATACCTTAAAAAAATAGTGGACACCAAAAAAAGTACTACTTGCTTTTATATTTGCGATCCGAGCCCGAAGTTTTAAAGGAATAGAGTAAACATTAGTTTACGCATGCCAAACGGATGATTACATCACTTAAAAATATGTATGTATGAATTTTATGTTAGATAGGTATGTACGTTGCTGGATTTAAGACCATGTATACTAATTTTGTGGAACTCTTAACATTATAGTTTCATTGTTACCGTTTGTGCGAATCCCCTGAGCAATCAGTAAATATTTTATGTTTACATGCGTATTTATAAAAGTATTTAGAAGTTATCCTTCAGCCTCTGGTTATGCGCTTGAATAAAGAAAGTGCTCTAAAAATCCTTTCTTTATAAATACATATATAAATATTGTATAAGTACATATATAAGTATGTACATATGTACATATGAATAAACGATCACCAAAATACATACATACACATGTATGTATAAGCAAACGCAATTTTAACATGCGTTGGTAAAAACAACCACCATCTGCATAGCAATTCCCGAACTAGTTGGCGGAAGCGGCATTTACAAATTTCGGGTTGAGTGGAATGATTTACATGATTCCAATCAAGCAATGAGTATTGTGGATCAAACTCCGTTGAGCTGAGGATCAAACTTGTTGGGGATGGTATGAGTATGATGAGGGCATCGTATTCATATGGAGGGAAACTTGTGCACATAAATCAATGTCGTTGTGCATATGCGTACATCAGAGTGGTGGCGTTTCGCTGATTTAGACGTACTTATATGCAAAAAATGCTGAGTAGCGGGGAACTTCAAAATAGGCACTCTTTGCGGATCGCTGATACGAACACACTTTACGAAATTCCGACACATAAACCACCTTGTATCGGATTTCCATCAGCGGTACACCCTGTTATCTGTTCTGGTTCTGGACTCGGATTTGTCATCAGCGACATCTTGCGGCTTTTATCGGGGTTCTGAACTTGGATTTCGATCAGCGACATCTTTTGGCGGAGCAGCAAAGCTTGCGGCGGAGCACCAGCAAACCTAGCAGTTGCTCCGGTTCCAGAACCGCTATATATATACTACTATGCTCCCGCTTTACCATCACAGTTTTACCAGGTACTAATAGGGACAAAACCATACTAGTAAAAATAAGTGCATACCAGGGACGAAGAAGTAGGTACAATTGGCCCTTTTTCCGACGTTTAATAACTTAAAGGTACCTTAGGTACAGTCACTAGATTTTAGGTTAAATCATCTTTTGATCAGATGCATTTTTAGTTTTTTTTTCTTTTTCATTTATCTTGCTAATATATTTACTTGTAGGCACGGGAGAAGCTTAGCTTTCATTTTGAAGAGTAAACAATTCTAAAGAAAAGTGTGGTCAAAAGGAAGAATTGACGAATATTTTTTAAGCAAAAAACGAAACCGACTTCAATTCTCATATTAGCGACGCGAGGCCTTCCACTGCGTTTGGGGTTAAAGTAAAACACTCGCGGTTTTTATAAACGTTATAAATGTTTATTTATTAAATAAATAAATTATGTTCCCATATGTATTTGTGTACATATATATATGTAAATAACATGTAGGTAAGGAATGCCCGTTGAACTTAGCTTTTCGGTGGCCGTTTTCCCGTGTGCGCGCGGTGACGTTAGACTTTGGAATCTTTTCCCTCTCCACTTTCTTTTGCTCATTACGAGAAAGTTGAACAGCAGAGAAGGCATTAGGGTGTTCCCTCATAACAATCGGTTGATTGTACACATATAAAAATTCAAGATTATCGTTAATTTCTTCTCGATCCAATTATCGGATCTAAACAAAATTAGTACCCTTGAGGTAGCACCTTTCCGATGAAAAAAGAATTATCGAAATCGGTTAACGTGGTCCAAAGTTATGCGGTAACATACATAAAAAAAAACAAAAAAAATAATATTCCGAACTGATAACCTCCTCTTTTTTTTAAGTCGGTTAAAAAGGTCATATTATGTATTATCTTAAACATTTTACATTGCCGTCATCCCTTGTCAAATTTGGTTTGGGGACAAACCGGTTTCGGCGTTGTGCCATCTTCAGTGTAATTTTTCGTTCCAAAACAAATTTGGCAAGGGATGACGGAAATTCGTTTCAAAATACATCATAGACCCACCCTGTCGGAAACAACAACAAACAAAAAGGAAAAATTTTACATTGCATTTAGAGCAGCCACTACGAAAAATTAACACTTTACTTAGCTGTCCTCAAATTCGTAATTTTTTTCTATTAATTTTAACGCTTATTTTCACTAACTCAAATTCAATGGCATTTGCCGTCAAATGAGTGAAAACAAATTGTCAAATGGGACTAAAAAATGGTATTTTGATTGATTTAGATCAGAATAGGCCTTCAGGTGTGTACATGCGCTGCTAAAGCGGCGATTTGTAAGTTTTTGGCCCATAAGATCATCGATAAAGTTAGGGATAAAGGAAATAAAGTTGTGTCAAAATATGTCGACAAATTTTGTGGTCAAAATATGACATATTGAAAACCAGCCTTTAATCGCCCAGTGTCAAGGATGTCTTCAATTTTCATATTTTCTTAAGATGAGAACTATAGCTATCTGACACCTATTCGCTTTTTGATTTCTGGAAATATATTTAAAATCTTTCGAAGTCACTTACCGCAGTTTGATTATTTTCACTAGACTTGCTGCACCGATTAAAAGGAATCGGGCAAATTAGCAGACTTTTCCTGTTGTTTTATAAAAAGTTAGACAAAGCAGTATACTTCGCAAAGTGTGTTTTTGTGTTTTTCACCAATATTTTTCAGTAGCAGTAGTCAAAATTAGACAAAAACAACGCTTCTCCGATTCCCATTAAGCTATAGTCTTTAGATATACGCTCAGTTAAAACAAAAACCTAAATAATCATGTTTAAAGTACATACATCTTTTGTATTCATCTTTTAAATAAAATTAATAAAAAAAGCTACAAATGAATGATGTAACTTTTTTTAGGTACAATCTGTCTCGTAGGTACATTTATTTTATGATTTTAGGTACAATCTGAAATTTCCATTTTTCATCCCTGGTGCATACTCGATACTTTTCGTCCGATACTAAGTAATTTTGGTATCGATACTTTTGCACGGGGTACTGAGTAGGTGTCGAAAGAAAGTAATTGTATCGAAACCCGATTCAGTGACAATTTTATCAGCGGACTTTTATTTTTTAATCTAATTTTTATAATGACCCGGCGAACTTCGTCCCGCCCAAAATACATTTTTTGTATTCAAATATTTTGGTCCAACATTTTCACCAAGAGTTCACGTTCATCATTTTTGGTGACGCATTTGTCTTCTAATATTACGGTTTGGTGGTTGTCAGAAGGCATATTTGCCGTCTTAAATAACTTAGCAAAACTGTACATGCATACAAAGATACGTAATAGTTTCAGTGCGTTTGAAAGGCGCCACGTCCCCTTTTCAAATAGCCCCAATTTTCTCTAAGAGCATGGGATTGATTTCATATATCTCTGTACCATTTTCGAGTAATCTACCATGGGAGGTGCCACGTCCCCTTTTCCAATAACCCCAAGTTTTCTTCATGACCAGTCGCGTTTTATACATATATCTTGCACATACCAAGTTCCAGTACTCTTCCATGAATACATCCAGAGATATGCAGTATGAAAACTTCGATGTGTATGGGAAGTGCCACGCCTCCTTTTCCGATAACCACAATTTATCTCCATGAGTATGCGATTGCTTTCATATATCTCCATACCAAGTTCGAGACCTCTTCCGTGAACATTTTCCGGGATATGCAGTATGAAAAATTCGGTTTGTTTGGGAGGTGCCACGCCCCCTGCACCTAGCGGTATGAAATATGCTTTACATCCGTTTCCCATACCTACCATATATAACACAAAAATTTCATAAAGATCGGTCGAGCCGTGTAGGAAGAGTTCGATTTTTATATATTAGATAAGCATGATGCGAGAACGTAGAAAAAATTTCGATAAAAAAAATATTTTTTCTATCCTATACAATACATATACAACTATCCTCTCTTTTAAGTTGGAACCAACAATACACCACTACAAAATTTCATTGAAATCGGTTAAGCGGTTTCGGAGATTAGCGTAAACGAACACAGTGACACGGGATTTTTATATATTAAGATACTCTACTATAAGCACCTACCATAGATACGATTGCGTACCAAATTTCAATTTCATTTGACTTATGGTTTTGAAATTATAGCTTATAAAATTTTCCACGCCTATGGGATGTGCAACGCCCCCCTTTTGCAAACTCAGTTATATATGCCTTACTTAAAGCGCCTACCGTAGATATGCCTACATACCAAATTTCAAGTTCTTGGGACTTGTGGTTCCCAAGTTATAGTTGATAAAAGGGTCCACGCCTATGGGATGTGCCACGCCCCTTTTTACAAACTCATGTATATATAGCCTATTGTAAGCACCTACCGCAGATATTTCTGCATACATAACTTCAATTCATGTGACTGATGGTTGTGAAATTATAGCTGATAAAAATTTCCACGCCTATGGGATGTGCCACGCACCCTTACACAAAGCCCTTTATATATACATACCTTACTGTAAGCACCTACCATAGTTATGTCTGCATACCAAATTTCAAGTTCATGTGACTTATTGCTCCGGAGTTATAGCTGATAAAATAATCCTATTGGATGTGCCACGCCCACTTTTTCAAACCCAGTTATTTATACCCTAATATAAGCACCTACCATATGTATGTATGAATGAATAACAAATTTCAAGTTCATATGACTTATAATTTCGGATTTATAGCTGATAAAATATTCCATGCCTATGGGATGTGCCACGCCTCCTTTTGCAAACTCATTTATATATACCTTAATGTAAGCACCTACCATAGTTATGTCTGCATACCCAATTTAAAGTTCATGTGGCTTATAGTTCCGGAGTTATAGCTGATAAAATATTCCTATGGGATGTGCCACGCCCACTTTTACAAACTCGTTCATATATACCCTAATATAAGCACCTACCATATGTGTGACTGAATAACAAATTTCAAGTTCATATGACATAGTTTCGGATTTATAGCTGATAAAATAGTCCACGCCTATTCGATGTGCTACGCCCACTTCTACAAACTCATTTATTTATACCATACTATAAGCACCTACCATATATATGACTGTATACCAAATTTCAAGTTCATGTGACTTATGGTTCCGAAGTTATGATTGGTAACAAATTTCACGCCTATAGGATATGTCACACCTACTTTTACAAAGTCATTTATATATACTCTACTGTAAGCACCTACCATATATATGACTGCATACCAAATTTCAAGTTCATGTGACTTATAATTCCGAAGTTATGGCTGATTTAAAGTTTCCCGCCTATGGGAGGTGCCACGCCCCCTTGTCGATTCCCAATTTTTTACCCTATTATAGGCCCAGGTGTCATGGCAATACTCTGTCAAAAGTTTGTTCGATTCTGTCTGTCCGTTTAGGCTGCAACCTGGCACAGACGTACATACATACATACTTCCACAAATATATCGAGCCCTAACCGCCAAAATAACGTAAGCGACATTGTTTTTAATTTTTTTTTTGGTGCAGAACTATTCCTTGAGCATCTAGATGCAATTCTGCATCAAAAAGAAAATTTTGAAAAAAATGTCGTTTACGTTATTTTGGCGGTTAGGGCTCGATATAGTAGATATATCCTTCTCTTTGCGTAAAATAATTTTTTGGGATGTCTCGGCCACAGGGCCACCTATCGTGTAAGTTTCAAGTCCAAATATTTCTTTTCAATTGGCTAAATTGTTTTCTTAATATGAGCCAAATTAGCAAGTAAATGTAATTTTTAGGAATATTCTGACCCCAGCGCCGTCTAGCGGGCAAATTTTTTTGTAGAAATATTTCTTTTCAAGGTGCTGATATACATATGTTCCAAATATGAACCAAATCGGTCCAGCCGTTTAGTAGTTTAGTGACATTCAATGTACAGAAAACTGTATGAAATTGTGAAATCGTGACTTCTCAGCATTCTTCATTTTTCGGCAACAACAACAAAAAGTAAAAAATTTTTTTTAATCGAAAAACCTTCGACACAGAAGGTCCAAAATAGTACTTTTTAAAGAATTGAAATCGGTTCATCCGTTTGGTCAGTCATCGCGGTCATACGAAAAACATTTCATTTTTATATATATGGACTAGGGATGTTGCGAATGTGAAATTTTAGACATCCGCGGATACGAATGCGAATGCGAGTGTAAAGTATTTTTAAAAAATAATTTAGGTAAGTATATTAGGAGATTTAAATACATAAAAAAATGGAAAAGTTAGAAATGTTTAATAATCGGCCCTATTGTCGTTGTCGACGTCGAAGTCGATGTCATATTCTCAGCAAAAAATAGCCCTCGTAAGTCGGCGTAGCTGGATTAGTAGAGCCCACTCTTTAATGCGAAAATGCGAAAGGCAAAAATTAGTTTTTGTTTTGTTGCTTGTCTGTATGTTTGTGCGAAATAAACCCACAACGGTGCCATATGTTTGTTGTAAAAACTGAACTCTAAAATTGATTATTATTTGATTTGTGAACTTGACTGTAAAATTTTTCACATTCCATTTTTGTTCGCTGAGTGCTAATTTTGACAATTATCACAAAACCAAAACGTAGCAAAGCCGTTCAAAATTATTTAGTGGGTTTTTCTGTTACTTAACGAAACACGGAACTTAATCACATTAAGCCGTTTTATGGCAAAAGATAATAATTACACTTATCTAAGAAAAAGTAGAAAAAACTAGCAATGCATCCACTGGATCTTAACAGATCTTTGACAAATAACATTCGATAGTTATGTAATTCCTACCCAATTAAAGGTCAGACCTACAGTTTTTTACACAGATTTTTACTACACGTTGAACATTTCTGCTGGAAGTCCCTATTAAAGGATCTTACTGTTTGACTTTAAATCGCTAAAGACAATTTTGCCACAGAAGTTTTTAGCAAAGAATCCAATATACATATATTCATATGAAAAAATATTTCCCGACAAGAGAACAATTTTTGTTTTTATGAAAACTATTGTGCGAAAATTTACAATAATTTATAAATGGTAGATGTGATAGCTATTTCGGTGTTCAGTTTATAAGGCGAACTTAGCGCAGTGGGTAGGCAACCGGCTGAGTCAGCTGGGGTCGTCGGTTCGAATCCCGCTGAAGAAGTCTGATGGGGAAATGTGGTGATTTCCGATATAGCTATCACTTCTACCATTTATAAATTATTGTTAATTTTTCCACAATAGTTTTCATTAAAATAGGCCTCAAGCTCAATAAAATGTTTTAATACAATTGTTATAAGGCCAAAAATAACAAACAAACAAATAAAAAAAATATTATTGAAAGGATTATGTTCTCTTTGACATACGTCCAAGATCAAGAAGTGGGAACTTGTATAACTCGGTCATATGGCTTGAGAAATAATGTGTTTAAGGATACTTTTATCAGAGTAGATAAATTTGGCTTTTGACAAGCTTTCTTACACAACCTAACCCAACGTCGCATCTCCGCAGACAAAAAAATATTGGCCAACATTTTTAATTTTGTTTGCCAGATATACGTTTTATATGTGCATTTGCACAATATACGCATTCGCAAAAGCTCCGCATTTAATTTTGCGAATGAGAAAGCGAATGCGAATGTTAAAATTAATGCGGAAGCTCCGCGGTTGCGAATGCGAATGCGAATATTCGCAACAACCCTGATATAGACTAGCAGAGCACCCGACGTTGTTTGGGGTAAACAAATCAAAATATAAAACAGTAGTACAAATATTCGATTCAGCATAAATTAAAGGAGACAAACTATACATTCTGTTTATCTGCCTATTCGCTTAGCTGTTTTACAAAAGCGCCACTTTTCCGGTAGAATGCTTATTTCGGAAGGAGATTTATTCATTATGAATGAAAATTTTTCATTTAACAGCATCGCGGGATAAAAAAAAAAAGATTTTATCTTTCCGTTCCGAAATGGTCTAAAGACTGTAAGACACAGTTTTAAATATCCGAGTGATATAATTGATGAATACATATGTATCCCCCTTTTACAAACTCATTTATATATAATTTACTCTAAATAACTCCCATAAATATATCTGCATACCAAATTTCAAGTTCATTTGGATTATGGTTCCCAATTTATGACTGATTAAAAATTCCATTACCTATGCTCCACGTTGCCTTTTACAAACTCATGTGTACAAACTTTACTATAAGCACCTACCATGGATATGTATTCATACCAAATTTCATCATATTTCATGCCTGTGCCACGCCCCTTTCAAAAATTCATTTATATATACCTCACTATAAGCCCCTCCTGTAGATACGTCTGCATACTAAATTTCAATTTCATGTGACATATGGCGCCGAAGTTACAGCTGATAAAAATTTCCACGACTATGGGATGTGCCACGCCGCCTTTTATAAAACCATTTGTATATACCTTACTATAAGCCCCTCCTGTAGATATGTCTGCACCCCAAATTTCAAGTTGATGTGACTTATGATTCCGAAGTTATAGTTGGTAAAATACTCCACGCCTATGGCACGTGCCGCGCCCCTTTTTATAAACTCATTTCTATATATATTCCTTATATAAGCGCCTACCATAGATATGCCCGCATACCAAATTTCAAGTTCTTGGGACTTATGTTTCCGAATTCGTAGCTGATGAAAAGGTCCGCGCCTGT
The DNA here is from genome assembly GCF_013731165.1 of Rhagoletis pomonella. Taxonomy (NCBI): domain Eukaryota; kingdom Metazoa; phylum Arthropoda; class Insecta; order Diptera; family Tephritidae; genus Rhagoletis; species Rhagoletis pomonella. The sequence continues at coordinate 22,714 of NW_023458972.1, forward strand.
GGGATGTACCACGCCCCTTTTTACAAACTCATGTATATATAGCTATAAGCACCTCCCGTAGAGATGTCTGCATACCAAATTTCAATTTCATGTGACTTATGGTTTTGAAGTTATATCTGATAAAATTTCTCCGAATATGGGATGAGCCATGCCCCCCTTTTACGAACTCATGTATATATGTATATAAGCACGTACCGAAGATATGTCTGCATACAAAATTTTAATTTCATGTGTCTTATGGTTTTGAAGTTATAGCTGATAAAAATTTCCACCCCTATGGGATGAGCGACGCCCCCTTTTGCATACTCAATTATATATACCTTACCATAAGCATCTGCCATAGGTACGTCTGCGTACCAAATTTCAATTTCATGTGACTTATGGTTCCGAAGTTATAGCTGATTTTCACGCCTATGGGAGGTGAAAATGCAGTTTTTAGGAATATTCCGACCCTAGCACCACCTGGCGGGTGCATTTTTGGTCAGAATATTTCTTTTCTAGTTGCTGACTCATGTTCCAGATATGAACCAAATCGGACTAGCCGTTTAGTAGTTTAGTGACAGTCAATATACGGAAAACTCTATGAAATTGTGAAATCGTGACGTCTCAGCATTCTGCATTCTTCGGCAACGAGCAACAACAACAAAAAGTTTAAAATTTTTTTAAATCGAAAAAACCTTCCACACAGAAGGTCCAAGAAAGTACTTTTTACGGAATTGAAATCGGTTCAGCCGTTTGGTCAGGCATCGCGGTCATACGAAAAACATTTCATTTTGAGTTGCCAATTAAAAGAAAGTCCTACAAAGAAATACCATTTATCATCTCCTTAACATATCGCTAGCTTAAAGCATTGTATAGGTTTACGAGTATGGATATCGCGGAAAATCTTTTGCATCAAAATTTCTATTCTAATTTGCATTTGAATTAAAACGGTCAACAAATTTCTTATAAAATATTTTGATTTTTTCTGGGTGTAAATGAAACTTAGTCAAATGAGTATAAAGGGAAAGAAAAATTTGAAAATAATAAACAGAAAAAGAGATGGGTGCACACAAAGTTAAGTTGAATGTTATACCCAAATTCTTAAAAAGTAAACAAATCGATTTTTTTTATTAATGTTACTGTATAAAGCTCTTTAAATCTATTTTATTTTTTATTAATAAGGCCATAAGCATATACCGTTTTTATAAAAATAAATCTTATAGCAAGATGCTATATATTTATTTATACTGGCGAAATATGTAGTTTTTTCAACTTAGTAAAAAAGCGTATTTAACCACATTAAAATTTTTTTTATATTGAATAGCGCAACACAACAACTCTTTTTGTTGCCCGAAACTCTTGAACACGTGCCTTCCATCTATTTCTTCTGTTTCGACATTTAGCTGTTTTGCATTTCTTTCATTTTGACGTCATTCGCATTGTCAAATTTTTGAAATTCGTTTTGGTTCGACATTGTGCTATTTCATAATTCTTTCATTCTCATGTCATCCATCTTCCATTTCTTTCATTTTAATCCCGTTCGCATCATCGAACGTGCCTGTCAAATACGGCCGCCATCAAGCTTTTCAGTTTGGCAGGCACATCCGTTGTTAGAAAGAGAATAGACAAAAAGGGGCATAGGATTCCATACTTGTAAGTATATACAATGGCTTAAAGTGAAAAATTGCTGAGTCCACTTTTTGTGAAAACTCATATTTGGATATAGGAAGAAAGGTAAATTAAAAACGCAACGTCTCTAAAAAGATTCATTAACGTGCTTGTTTTATTTCTTTCCCGTTTATATTCAACTAGCCAATTCCCGCTTGCTTCGCGGCGCATAATAAGAACTTTTGCGTGAGTCAATGCAAAAATAGCGTTTAAAGGCAAAAACGGTCTGTAAAACAAAAATGTTGAAACGACTAAAGAGCAGAATCCTCCTCACAGATGGGCGAAGAATAGTAGCGCTGTGATGTCATATGGGATACTAATCGCTTTCGATGTAATGAGTTTTACCGATGTTCTTATTTCCAACTGTGAAATCTCCGCCAAGCGTGCAAAATCTTCTATGATCTTGCAACAACAACATTGGTCCGGTGCGTAAGCCACTAAAAGCGCTTATAAGGAAACTCTAGAGCACAGATGAGCGTTTTCCGTTATAGGAGGGTCAAGAATCCTTGCTATCCCACAGGATGAAAAGTTTTCCCGTACATTGGCTAAATGAGTCGTGTGATCTCCTGCATATCGTTGAAATGAAGCCATTGATATACCTACCGTGTTCCTTCTTGGACGGATGTGGTCGAATATTTCCTTGCCGATTCGCCACTTTTACAATTTGTCTTAATATTTATGAATTGGTTTCATTGAGTCTTACTCCTGTAATAAAGGCCGCCCCGAGCAATTTCGTCAATCGGGGGTAGATACCACATCGCATTTAGGGTGTATGAGGGCGTCAGACAAAGGTGCGCTTACACAATTTCATTTAGCCATCTGAAAAGTAAACACATTGAGTTTCTATATACTTATCTCGGCAGCAGCGCCATACATTGAATACATTTTCTGCAAAATAAGCGCTATGAGAAATTCAGTTTGTATGGGAGGTGCCACGCCCCCTTTTCCAATACCTTCCACTTTCCGTCGTGAGCACAACATTAAAAACATGTCGTCGTTTAAAGTACAAAACCACGTACCTACAAAATGCAAAACTGCGTAAGTGAGGTTGCATAAATTATTTTCTAGAGAGTAAAAACACTTATATTTTAAAATTGCTCCCTTTTTTATAAAGTAATCGCATTTCTGGCTAGTATATTTCAGGACGAATGGATAAGGATTGAGCCAAGAGCTTGTGTGAGCAAATCCATTTTTTTGCAGCAAATGTCAGTTACGCGGTTTCGCAGAATGACGATACACGCTTTTATATTTTAAACGACGATATGTACATAGCTGTGCCAAATTTCAGTACGTTGGCTTAAGCGGTTCTAGCGATAAGCGATATGAGAACTTCAGTTTGTATGGGAGGTGTCACGCCCCATTTTCCAATACCTGCCACTTTTCGCTGAAAGTACGGTATTGATAACATATGCGGCTGCTTAAAATATAGGATATTAGCATAGGGCGGTTCCAGAGATAGGCGATATGAGAAATTCAGTTTGTATGGGAGATACCACACCCCCTTTTCCAATAGCTCCCAGTTTTCGCCATAAGTAGGGTATTTACAATTTATGCATCCTTGCCAAGTTTCAGTTCCCCAGCGTAGTTGGTTTAGGAGATATATTGGTGCCCTCAAAAAAGGGGCTTCAACATTTTATTGTGACGAATGTATATGTGTAGATATCGGAGCTGTGTAAGTGTGAAATCATTTTCAATTTTAAATCAACAATTTTTTTCTATTCAGTTTTCATTACTTATTCTTCGCTTAAGATTGAGGTTTATAATTTTTAAATTTTCCATTCACTCAAAGTAGTTATGAATTCACACATCAACATATTCATAGCAAAATTGAAAACACCAATGCCAAATCAAAAAAAAAGGTTTAACTCTGAATGAGTATTGAAAAGGCTGCAATCTTTTATGTGTGTGCATTCTTTAATTCAGTACCAATCATTCAATATAATTAGTTCAAAGACACCCTGGAAAACAACTTTTTGATAAAAGGGCAGATTTTTGACGATTGCTCAATTGTAAAAATTCGAAGCGGCGTTACCCAATTTAAGTTTTTTGGGAAGAGGAGATTTTATATCATTAATTTGGGATTATATATAAAACAGTTTACATTTTAAATCTTACACTTACATCTTAAAAACAATTCATATCTTATCTTGAAAAGAAAAGCTTTACATTTAGGTTAATAAACTTTTAGTGAAAATATTTTGAAATCTTAGTGTCTTTAATAAAAAAAACAGCTCATCATAAAAATTTAATCGCCGTTCAGCGTCGGCGTAAAACTGTAGGTCCCTCCCATTTATGTGACAACAAAGCTGCACGCTACATATCGGAGGAGAAGCTCGGCCAAAGACTAACATAGGTGTAAGCGCCAATTTATTATTATTACGTGCAATTTACAAAAGCTGGCGTTGCTTTTTTGAAATTGTTTTGCTAACCGTCTCCAGCATTTTATTTCATAAGGAATTCATGCTTATATGGAAAAAGGTGCAAAAAGCCGTCACAGAAAAAATTCTCAAAAATCAACGAAATTTTTCAGCCGGTTGAAACTTGCACTTCATTGCACTAAAATTGCATGAGCTTTAAGACTACAAATCCAAAAATGTTGTAAAGATTCAGATTAAAAAGTTGAAATTTTGATGAAACATTGTTGAATAAAGTTTAAATCTGTGTCTATATGGTTTCGTTAAAGCGTGGACGCTATTTTTATTGAAACAATAGCAAAAAAATGAAGCTCGAAAAACATTACGATTATTTAAAAAAAATCAACACGTGGTCATTTTTTTGAGTCACTGTATGTACATACATATGTTCATATCGTCGTTTGAAGTACAAAAAAAATAAATAACATAAAATAAAATAAAAATTTGCACATTAGCATATTACATTTGAGTGGTCTATACAACTGCATACATACTCGAATTTTTTAGAAATTTTGAGTAAAGTTTGAAACTTGCATTTATATGGTGTTTGTGAAAACGCAAGCCAAATTTAATATAAAATTTGCTAAAAATATTTAACATGAAAAACATTGCGAATATTGGAAAAAATTATAACCAACTTTGCTAGCAAGGGTATGTTCAGATAATCTTGTTTAAATGAAAAACAGCGACGTTAAGAAACATTGTCTTTTATTTACGTAGTGTAGGCGGTAGGAGTTAAAGCAGCTATTTCGAAGATCACTTCATCTCCTCATCAGACTTCTTTTTTCTAGACAACAACGGTGAGACCGAATAAATTTATACATTTCTTAAAAAGGCAGTTATAAAGCCGTGTCACAGTTCGGACGTGTTTTCTAATCGCTCCGCTTAGTGCGCTAATTTACTAATATTCCATGTATCTTTTATTTATTGGTGCTGGTATGGTGCTTTTATTGAGACAGTGACTCCTAACTTAGTGATTTATTCACAATAAAATTGTTCGATAAAATTCTAATAATTAATATGCCTTGCTTGTGCGGTCAAAAGGTTGATCGCGCCAATCAAAGGTGCTGTGTGCGGGATGCAAGGAGTTTTTTCATTTAGACTGTGTTGGTGTTTTGCCGGCTGATCTTGATTTTCTACTTTCGGCTGACAAGCCGTTCTTTTGCAAACTTTGCCTGGATGAGTGCCACAAATCGAATCGCTTGTCTACACCATCCGCAGCCTCGGCTGAGAAAGTTGTTAACTTAGTCTCGTCTGACTCTCAAAAAAGCAATACAGTCGGAAGTTCAAACGAACTCAATAACAAGCTGCAAATTACCTTGCTTGCAGTTTTTAAAGTGAGAAGTAGAAGTAGAAGTGAGAATGCCCACGTATTATCTTTGGTGAATGCATTGCACGATGATAAGAACCAGCTAATGCAAAAGTTCGATGCCCTGCATGCTCAAACTCTTTCACTGCAGACTAAACTCAATAATAGAGATGCTAGCATATCGTTACTTACATCGGAAATAAAATCTCTTCGTATTTCTTGTTCTCTGCCTCCAGTTGCGTATTCTTCCTCACCTGCTGTTTCGTGTCCGGTTGCCGCTGCTACGAACACTGAAGCTGCTATCACTGAAGCAGCGAATAAGACGACGTCATTTAGTTCTTCGTCTGCTCCCACGTCGCTCAGTGGAGCTGCTGTATCTGCCGGCGCTGCTCTCAATAATGCAGTAGCTACCAAAACAACATCTTTTCCCAATCCCGCTGAGTGCACATCAGTCTCATCGCCTTTACGGGATGCTAACGCTAAAACAACTAGTGTGATGACAACGCCCAGCTCTGCTGCTCCCCCTGTGCTTTCTCTGCCTGCTTTGTCTCTGCATTCTCAGACTACTCATACTATGTCTTATGCAATTGCTGTGGCGCTTTCGCCTGTTTCGCCACCTATTCAGTCTGTTCCGAATGTGGAAGTTACAAATAAAAACCCCAACGAAAAGTGATCCCAACAATAATCGCCGTAAGCTAAACCAACCCTTAATTAATGGGTATAATAGCAATAAGGAATTAAGTGTAGTTTCGAAAATGACGTGGTTGCATATTTCTTCCTTCGCGAACAGTGTGACCACTGATGACATCTTGGAATACGTCTCTAAACACGCCGCTATCGATTAAAAGTTTCTGGTATGTTTTATGCTTATAAAGAAAGATACTAACGTGCGCGATCTTGCAAGAGTCAACTTTAAGCTGGGAGTGTCCGAATGGTGTTATAATAAGCTGCTGAATGCGAATATTTGGCCAGCCAATGTCAAAATTCCACCTTTCCAGTTTTTTCCCAGAGTTGGTGCGCCCCAGCAAGAATCATAAATGCAGCCTCATATTACGGGAATCACTCCAAACATATTAATATTTATTTTCAAAATGCTTCCGGCATAAGGACAAAGTCTAAGCTTCTCTTTGATGAAAGTGCACAATTGGAATATGACGTATTTGTAATTATCGAGACCTGGCTTAATGTGGACTTCTGCGACAGCGAATTCCTCGATCCTAACAGCTACAATGTGTACCGAAAAGATCGCGATATGTCGAAAACAGGACTTTCCAGAGGAGGGGGAATTCTCATCGCTGTCCACCGGAAATTTCGTTCATCAGTGCTGCCGCTTGAAAATGGAAATTCCCTTCTGGACCAGCTTTGTGTATCTGTTATTGGTATCTCTAAACTTATTATTTGTGCGTCTTATATCCCACCTACTAGCGATGACTTACTTTACAAAGCCCGCGTAGATAATATTGCAGACTTAGTATCTAAGCGGCCACTATGTAATTTTTGTATTCTTGGCGATTTTAACTTAGATAATGTTACATGGACCAATATCCATAATAATGTTGCCCTGATTCCTAAGAAGATAAATAGCTTTTCTGAATCTTATTTAGTTGATAACACTTTAAGTCTTAATTTGTTTTTGTTATTTTTTGGCCTTATAACAATTATATTCAACAATTTTTATTGAGCTCGAGGCCGTTTTTTAAAGAAAATTTATTGTGGAAAAGCAACAATAATTTGAAAAAATTGTTGAAGTGATAGCTATTTCGGAAATCACCACATTTCCTCATCAGACTTCTTTCAGTATGCTTCGAACCGACGATCCCACTGACTCAGCCAGTTGCCTATGCACCGTGCTAAGTACGCCTTGTAAATTATCGTTTGCTTTTTTCCACTATTTTTCATTTTAGTTATGCCAACACAATCAAGCGCAGCTATTCCGCTGCAATTCACTTGATCATGTGGTTGTTGGTTTTTGCTAATAATTCTATTTTTAGAATGTTTAACTTTTAGGTGTGCTCGTCCTTAAGTTAAGTTTTAAGTCTTAATTTTATGCAGATAAATTACTTTCTAAACAAACTTGCTAGAATTGTAGACCTTATTTGTATTAGCGATAACATGAATTTCTCACTGCGAGAATGCCTTAATCCTCTATCGGGCCATGGTCTACATCATGTTCCACTCGTTCTGCAGTTGGAATTTTATGATTTTAAACAGATTCACTCGGATACCTAATCCACTAATTTCTGTTATAAAAATTGTAATTTTGACGCAGTGAATAATGAATTACACTAAGTAACAAAAAAAAAAAATTTCTCAGTCCATGGGATGTAATTGTTATTTCCTAGTCTGTTATGCCTTAAAAGTATGGAAACCACCTAATATTCCTCGGAAACTTTGCTTTTGTGACCAGGACAATGTGATTCATTAAAATATGCTAAAATTATGAGAAAAAACGTGTTTGAGTCTTTCACTACAGAGAAAATCATACAGAACAGCACATATAAATCAAAACTAAATTTTATTAAAACTTCAGAAAACCAAAAACATAAAAGTAAATCAGAAGCGGGTGGTTTTTCGACATTTGCGTTTAAACTGCGAGTCACTTTCTCTAATCAATCCCCAAATGTAATCTCCCATCATGTTCTCATTGTATTGTCCTTGGTATCGCCGCTCAAATTCCATTATATCCTGATGGAAGCGCTCGCCTTGCTCCTCTGAATATGCTCCCATGTTCTCCTTGAATTTGTCAAGATGTGCATCCAGCAGCCCATTTTGCCGTAGTTCTCCACCAGACTTTCGACCAGCTCCACGTAGTTTGCGGCTTTGTGATTGCCTAGGAATCCCTGTGCCACTGACATAAAACTCATCCAAGCAGCTTTCTCAACACGAGTGAGCTTCTTGGGGAATTCCTCAGACTCGAAGATTTTCTTTATTTGTGGTCCAACGAAGATACCGGCTGTAACTTTCGCCTCAGAGAGCTTAGGGAACAAGTCTTGTAGGTACTTGAACGCTGAAGAATTTTTGTCGAGAGCTTTGACGAATTGCTTTATAAGACCCAGTTTGATGTGGAGTGGTGGCATCAGTACCTTCTGGGGGTCCACCAAGGGCTCCCACTTGACGTTGTTCCTCCCCACTGTGAATTCAGTTCGTTGTGGCCATTCACGCTTACTGTAGTGTGCACTGTCGTTTCTGCTGTCCCACAGGCATAGAAAGCAAGGAAACTTGGTGTAACCGCCTTGCAGGCCCATTAAGAATGTCACTATTTTGAAATCTCCGATCACTTCCCAGCCATATTGCTCATACTTCAATGCGTTCAGCACTTTCTTGACATTGTCGTAGTTCTATGGTATGGTATGGTCACAAAAGCAAAGTTATCTTGCGACAATAGCTGTTTTCTATACTTTTGGGACCTAACTGACTAGGAAATAACAATTACAACCCAGGGACAAAAACCTTGTTACATAGTGTTATCGTTAATACATAGGGACTCCATATTCTGTGGCGCTAATGTAAATTAATGTTTTAATGCTTTTAAACTTAAGATAAATGATATTTGCATGAATAATATTCCGCAAGTTAAAAAGAGTTGTTACAAAATTCCGTAGTATACCGAAAAGTTGAAAAAAATTTAGAATTTCAGAAACAAATTTTTTAAAAAATTTAAGCTAACAAATTCCGTATTTCATAGGGATGAATACCGGCGTTATTCGAGTGAGTTCAAAGCCCTTAGTAAAACCCTACACAGAAGGTATATTCTTAAATTTTAAGCCGACATAAAATCGAATCCCAAGGCCTTCTGGCGTTATGTTAACTCCAAGAAATCGTGCTATAGCATTCCGTCGGAGGTTTTCCATAATGAAAACCATGCGTACTCCTCTTCGGAGGCGGCTAACCCTTTCGATGACTTCTTTAGCTCTAACTTTGAACCTTACTCGGTTCTAATTAATGACCTTATGTCGGAGAATAGTATCGAATCCCCACTTAATTTTGGAGCACTCACCTCAACGCTCGATGGATGTTGTTGAAGGCATTTTGCATATCAAATCCTCCTCCCAGACTGACGCAGATGGATTCTCCACTTACCTCTTAAAGAATTGTTCCGCATTTGCGTACCCGCTCTTATTAATTTTTAACAAGTCACTGGAGTGTGGTGTTTTTAATTGATCCCTGGAAGGTCACTTGTATCACTCCTATTTTCAAAAGTGGTAACAAGAATAACGTTGCCAACTATCGGCCAATTTCCAAATTGACAACGGTTTCGAAATTGTTTGAATCCATTGTTAAGCAAAAGTTGTATTTTGCGACTAAGCGATTAATTTCAACTAACCAGCATGGCTTTCAATTGGCGTCAGTTAGCACAGAAGAGAAATGACTGGCGTGCTGTTTTGGACTCGGTCAAAATCGCTTAGGCGGTTACAGCACCAATAAAGAAGAAGAAGAAGCATGGCTTTATGATTGCTAGGTTTACTGTGACGAACCTTGCGGTTTTCTCTGAATTTTCTTTGTCCGCTTTTAATAATCATAATCATGTTGATGCAGTTTATACAGACTTTTCTAAGGCATTCGACAAAGTATTTAAGACATTCAATTTTAGTATCCAAATTAGTAAGTTTAGGTTTTCACTCCGTTTTTCTGTCTTGGATAAAATCATACCTATCGTCGCGCAAATGTGCAGTGGTGGTGGATAATGCTTCTTCTCGTCCTTTCATTGCATCTTCTAGCATTCCCCAGGGAAGCATATTAGGTCCCCTTCTATTCGTCATTTTTATACCTTTCATGAGCATGAAATGGTATTATAACTTTGGTCCGATGTTTGTAAGTACCAGAGCAAAAAGAGATAGACCCATGAAAATGTATACTTATATGATCAGAACGTCGAGCTGAGTTGATTTAGCCATGTCCGTCTGTCCGTCTGTCTGTCTGTTTGTATGCAATCTAGTCTCTCAGTTTTCGAGATATCCGGATCAAATTTGGTAGGTGGGTGTATTTTTATAATGTATTAATCATTTGTCGGAACCGGAATAATCGGACCACTATAAAATATAGCTCCCATACAACTGATTGTTCAGATATGAGATTTTTCATTATAACTTCTCCATTTATGCAGCTACGAACATGAAATTTTGCAATACTTGCACCCATTATCAACAGAATACTTACAGTGAAAATTACAAAGATCGGGTCACTATAATCTATAGCTCCCATACAACTGATTGTTCAGATATGAGATTTTTTGGTATAATTCATCCATTTATGTAGCTAGGACCATGAAATTTCGCGCTGTTTTCACTCATTATCAACAGAAGACTTACAGTGAAAATAACAAAGATCGGGTCACTATAACCTGCAGCCCCCATACAACTGATTGTTCAGATATGAGGTCTTTTATCATAACTCCTCCATTTATGCAGCTAGGAACATGAAATTTCGCACCATTTTCACTCATTATTAACAGAATACTTACAGTGAAAATAACAAGGATCGGGTGACTACAACATATATCTTCCATACATCTGATTGTTCAGATATGGGATTTTACTGTAAAACTCCTGTATTTGAACAGCTAAAACCGATAAATTTCGTAAGATATTTTATAAATAATAATACAAAGTCTACTGAGAAAATCGTCAAAATCTATGCTGTATAAGCTTTATCTCCTATAGCACTGATTGTTCAGATACCAGTTTTTGCCATATATCTCCTTTATGTAGGAAACTAAACCCAATAAATTGTGTTACCGGTTTACATACCGATCACATAGCGGTGAAAATCACTTAGATTGGTGTCATATAAAGTATATCTTCCATACCTCTGATTGTTTAGATGCGATTTTTTATATAAGTATGTAACTCCTCTATCGATGTATGCAGATGTATTCAAAAGCAGTAATCTGTCAAAGTAAAATTTGCAGATGTTCATGAAAGGTATGAAGCCTTCGGCATAGCCGAAGACAGCGCTGCTCTTACTTGTTATTAATGACATCTCCAACTGCTTTAAACACTTGAACTTTCTCTTATATGCTGACGACTTGATAGTGTTCACAACTGTTTCAAGTAGTTTAGATTCTGATAAGCTCCAATCGGATCTTATTAATGTTGCTTCCTGGTTTGGTAAAAACCAATTACATTTAAATATAAAAAAGTGCTCTCATGTTTCTTTCACTAAATCACGTTCCCTTATCCCTACCTCATATTACATTGGTAGTTCCCGGCTAAACACAGTGAGTGAAATTTCCGATCTCGGTGTGATTTTTGATTCTAAATTCCTGTTTCAGAGCCATATAAACTGCACTTTAGCAAAGTCATATTCCATGCTTGCTTTCATTCGCCGATTTAGTAGTGGTTGGAAGTGTGCGCTACAATTCTGCAGGGAGAGGGTTCGAGCCCAGTTTCGGCCAGCATAAAATAAGAAAAAAAATGTTTCTAATAAGGTCGCCCCCCGCCAGGAGTCGGCGTAAAACCGTAGGTCAATGCCCTTTTGTGTAACATCAAGGCGCATGCCAGAAATCGGAGGAGAACCACGGCCAAACACTAACATATGTGTAAGCGCCAATCTATAATTATCATTAATCGTCAATACAATTTTAAATTACATAAACCCAGTTACAGCACTTTTTTGTATTCGACGCTCCCAGAAATCACGTAATACATAAAACTAGTATCGCCCCGTTGTCGAAATTCGACCACTTCACTTTTTTTCACACACTTTTTCATTTTGCCTGGGAAGTGTTTTAGGTCCATCAGCACCTGTCGTCTAGCTCACTTACATATGTTGTTTGGTGGAGTAATATACATTCTGTGAAATAATTTAAAAATTCATAGATGGTGAAACCAAATCAGGCACCTACCGGAAAATAATACCTTTCGAACAAAAGAAGAATCATTCAAATTGGTTGAGAAACATAGGAGCAGTAGGGAGGAATAGATTTTTATGGGATTTCGTTTGCGTATTAATGATGGTGAAACCAAAGCAGGCATTCATAGGCTTATACGGAAATTGGAATAACTCGGCTCTGGAGCCACCTATCGGGTCCATTTTTGGCAGGTGTATTTCTCTTGATGTTAGTAATATGTATTTTGAATTTGAAGAAACAAATAAAATGCGCACCTCCCCTTTGAAATACCTTTCGAACAAAAGAAGAATCATTCAAGTTGGTTGAGAAACATGGGAGGAGTAGGGAGGAATAGATTTGCATGGGATTTCGTTAGCGTATTAATATATAGATAGTAGATGGTGAAACCAAAACAGGTATTCATAGGCTTATACGGAAATAGGAAAAACTCGGCTCTGGAGCCACCTATCGGGTCCATTTTTTGCAGGTGTATTTCTCTTGATGTTAGTAATATGTATTTTGAATTTGAAGCAACAAACAAAATGCGCACCTCCCCTTTGAAATACCTTTCGAACAAAAGAAGAATCATTCAAATTGATTGAGAAACATAGGCGCAGTAGGGAGGAATAGATTTGTATGGGATTTCGTTAGCGTGTTAATATATAGATAGTATATGGTGAAACCAAAGCAGGCTTATACGGAAATTGGAATAACTCGGCTTTGGGCTTTGTATTTCTCTTGATGTTAATAATATTTATTTTGAATTTGAAGCAAATCGGACCATAAATGAAGTTTTTCGGAATAACTCCACTCCTACTCCACCTACTGAAAAAACAAACAAAATGCGCACCTCCCATTTGAAATACCTTTCGATCAAAAGAAGAAGCATTCAAATTGGTTGAGAAACATAGGAGCAGTAGGGAGGAGTAGATTTGTATGGGATTTCGTTAGCGTATTAATATATACCTTTCGAACAAAAGAGGAATCATTCAAATTGGTTGAGAAACATAGGAGCAGTAGGGAGGAATAGATTTGTATGGGATTTCGTTAGCGTATTAACATATAGATAAATAAAAGCAATTTTGATTAATATTGCACAAACTGCAAACTGTTAAAAATCTGTGTTCATATGGAATAGTAGCTTATGTCGAAAAGTTGGCATTAGTATAATGCGGCATTCGCAGCATACGATTGCTAATGACTCACTGGCACCGAGCCGTTGAAGAAATGTTGGCAAATAAACGTGCAAGAAATAGTTCCGATACTAGCAAGTCGATATTCTTATTAAGTCCCATCAAGAAATTACTTGTCGTTTATAGCATAAAGGGAATGCCGCATTATAGTAAAGCCAGCCTTTCGATATAAGCTACTATTCCATATAAATACAGAAATAATCCCGCCGGTGTTTACAGATTTTAAAACCTATTTAGTTCCCAAAATGTTTGTTTGCAACAGATAACAATAAAAATGCACATCAGATAGCTAAGAATGATGAAGCAAATCTACTCAGATATGTCTGCTTAACTAACAAGCAAAAGGTTATTAAGGGGCTATTCAAGTATTATGTAACCACCAGTGGGAAGCGGGGGTCTTTGGTTTGCTTATTTTTGATTACAAGGGGCAACATTTCTTCGTATAAAACATTAATTACAGATGCACAAATTTTGCCTGCAATTTCGATCACAACACTGCACTTCACTCTCGTTTCGAATTTTTGAAAGCGTTTTTTAAGCTATTTAGTGGTTTAACACTTCTTGAAGGCACTTGGTATTGCAAAAAAAATATGCGCAATTCGATCCCTAACTATATTTGTTTGTAAAGAACGCCCATTTGATTGAAATTTGTAAAATTACAGTTATTTTTTTATTTTGTTTACATCTGTCATTCGTTAAAAATAAAGGAAAGTCTAAGAGTTACCAAATATAAATATTTTTATAGTCTGTTAAAATAATAATTTACAATAATAATTTATTTAACCAATACTTTATTAAAACACTAATTTGAAGTCCTAATACATTTGTAAAATTACACAGGTTTACAAAAAAAAAAAAGTTTATGCATATTAAACC